>NW_010137925.1:12348-16450 GCF_000699245.1 Pterocles gutturalis
CTGGCGCGGGCGGCCGGGGGGGGGCCGCCCCACGGGGAACACGGGAACGGGTGAATCGGGAGCAGCGAGCCTGGGTGTGCTTATTAGATTTTCAAATGTTATTTAGCTTGATTGCAGCCTTTTTACCAAAGGAGTTAAGACACGGATATAAAAGATAATAGAACTATAAATTGCAAGACAGGTTCTTATGAAATCAGTAAATTATTCATTTAACTGTTGCGTGCGTGCTAATTTCACGTTGCTATGGTACCTCGAAATGGAGGAGGGAGGTCAGCCTGCAAAACACGGGGCTCGGGCAGAGCGCGCGGATCTTTGCGGCAGCCAGATAGCGCGTCGCACGCAGCCTTCAGCTGGGTGATAAATTGCCTCTTTATCTGGCGTTGTCCAGGGAGAGCCAAGGCAGGCAACTGAAAGAGATGTTTCACGCTAGCTAACGTGGTTTGGAATTAGCCCAAAAATCACACATTTCAGTCGAGAAATCTGTTTGAGTAGGCATTGTCTTCGTGGCATCTCTTCTCGGTCTGTCTCTGGAGATGGATAAATGTCAGCAGCCCGGGAGCTGACTTTGGGGCTGTTGTCACGCCGTGTGTCACCGCTCCTGCTCCTGCTGGTGGCCAGCGACAGTGGCTTCAGGAAGGGGGTGTTGCTTTCCCTTGGCTTCGGGGGTGTCTTGAAATAATTTATTAACGGACAGAAAAATCTCGGTGTTCCTGCGGATCCGTGGATGCTTGCCCGTGTTGCTCTGTCACCCTCGCTGTGTCCAGCAGCACTGTGGCGGTGCCTCGGGGTGGATGCTCGAGCGCCGGATGCACGTTTGAACCTTTCAGTCCCGTTCAACTTGGTTGTGAAAAGTGTGAGTCTGATGAGATATCTTGGGTGCAGCAGCCAGGCAGGGTGAGTTTTAGAGTCTGATGGCAAAAATAGTTTTTCCTAGAGAAACGGGACATGGGACGGAGCGAATCCACCCAGGTCGTAAAACCCAGTTCTGTTCCGATGCCAGCCCGGCAGCTTCCCTCTCCCGGCCATCTCCGCACGTGTTCCCAGCCATCTCCAAGCTGCTGGAGCAAAGCTGGGAGATGTTGGTACAGATGACCGGCAGCCTGGGAGGCTGCGTTACCCGGAGGGAAACGGCGGCTGTTCCACAACAGCGGTGTCTTCTCCGCCGTGCTCGGTTAATTGAGCCCGCTGTGAGTGTTCGGGAGCACGGGTAGCTAATTTTTTTTCCCCAAGCCACCAACTGCAGAGAATTGCGTGTGTGCATGGGGGGAAGTGTTTGTGGTCTCTTGCACTGGATGGTCTCAAGCCGTCCTGCTGGCACACGTGCTGGCTGCTGCCGCCCGCACTTCAGGTGAGGAGATAATGATCACATCATTAAGACACTCCTAAAGCTGGCATTACTTGTTAGGTCAACATATTGATCTTGACATTACGCTGCAAGATTTTTTTTTTTTTTTAGATAATGCCTGTCCGTCCTGCCTCTTGCTCGGAGGAGGAGGAAAGGAGAGGGAGAGAGGAGACGCAGAACTAAAAGCAACTTGACACAGATCTTTTCCCCCAAATATAAGCACTTTGCTCCTTAAAAGATTTGTTCTGCTGCGAAGGCTCCTGCCTTGTTGCTGCTGATTGGATTACTGGCAGATTTCCTTTAAGTCGATAGAAATCCCAGGGGAGCTGCTGGGCTTGTGGGCAGATAATGCGGTCGTTCTAAAAACAGACTCTGCTTTAGCCTTCTGCCTGTGGGTGCCCTGTGCCTGCCCGCAGCCAGCCCGCGGGGTTCGGCCCCTGTTCCCGCTGCAGACCCCCGCCGCTGCCTGGGCACGGCCCAGGGGGCTCGGAGCTCCCGGGGTTTCAGTGGGGGTGGCTGGCGTTTGCGGGACGGTGCTGGTCTGCACCCACAGGGGACATCAGCGAGCTCCCAGAATAACCCTTCTGCAGCCGTGCAGCCTTGCTCTGGAGCCTGGTGCGCGTTGGATCTATATTCTGAGCATATTAGAAACCTTGGAGATACCCTTCCTATCTGGCTGCAGAAGAAAACACCTCTTACTTTTTAATAAATGTCTGCTTGTCTTGTTATCTCTCCTGTATTGAAGCTGTCCAAGCCGGTTTTTCTCATTTCACTGGGCTCTTTTTATAGCGTGCTACTTAAGGGCATGTTGTAAAAATAGCAGTAATTTTACTTCGCTTATATATATGTGCGTGGTTTGTATCACTGAGGCTTTATTTGGTGTTTTAATCCACGCTTACTGACTGCTCTTTTAAGGACTTTCAAATCGAAAGTGATAGCTCAAAAAAAACCGCGTGATGTTTTTTTAGTGTCTGCCTCCCGGAGCAGCGGCGCTGAGCGCGTTCGCTATCCCTCCCTGAATATATTTCATTAGGGATGGTCCATATGGCGTGTCAGGGAGAAGGGGAACGCAGAGCAGAACCTGTGTCTGCCAAAGAAAACTGTTTTGATCTAATGTTCAGCATAGTACAACTTTGGGGGGAAAAAAATAAACATTGTCAGATGGGTGCTGCCAAATTTCACAATTTATCAAGAGTTTCAGGCCGCTCAGTGATATTTTTTTTTTTCTTCTGAATACTCCAGTTTTTGCAGCCTTGTGATTTACACAAGACTGTTCATTTTCGTTTTTAAAATATGTTGTAGAAAACAGCCTCAGAATATAGAAGCGGGAAGCTCTCATGTCAGCAGGTTCATAAATCCTCAGCTGCGTTATATTTACAGTCTGATGGCTTTCTGAGTGCGTTTCCTGGTTTGGAGATGGTGGGTTGTCGGAGTCCCTGTGAAATGGGAACCGGGAGAAAGGTAACTTCTCAGGGCTATTGAGTATATTTTCTTATTTTGATCTTTTCCGAGGTAAATCCGTCTGACTTGTTCTGTTTGAGCTCCGCCGCCTTGGCACGCTGCTTCTGCTCTCCCGGTAAAGCTGCTGGTGCCGGGGACGCCTGGGGACGGCTGGAGGTGTGCGCTGGTGTCCCCCGAGGGTCTGCAAAGAGCAGAGTTGGGGTTTTTCTCTGTTGCTTTTGGCCAAACAAAACCAAGTTGCTGCATCTCTGCGGCCCTTTGCGCCTGCCTCGGTGTTCCGGACGGACAGGAGCTGGCTGTTGTCCCCCGGGACCCATCTCCAAGTGACCCTTTGCGTTAGTTACGCGTTATAAATCCAGAACGGGGAAATAATGTAAAATATTTATTTCCATTACGCATGTTCTCCTGGTGTTAAAGTGCTGGGAAAGCCCTTGGGGGGGAACAGGGAGGGCACAGGAAGGAAAACCCTCGTGTTTCCGTGGTTTTGGCTAATCATTAGAGAAATCCCCTACAGAATCTCCCAAGGTCCCGCTGAGCGGGGCTGGAGGAAGGGAGCAATGAGGGGAGTTGTTCTGGGTGTTCTCTCTCGACTCATTTTTTTTGGTCCTGTCCATTTGGGTTAGCTTTGAATTGTCCGCAGCCAATCCCACCGGACTGACATGGGGAAGGTAGCTGTGCGAAAGGAGCGGAGGACAGAGCGAGGAGCAGCTGGAGGGGCCCGTGTCCTACAGCCCAGCAGCAAGGTGAAATCCGGCCACTCCAGCCGCTGCGGATTTAGCTGCGAGCTCAGCACCGTGGCCGTCCTCACGGAAGGGGTATAAATCTCATTTCTCAAGGCACTTAAAACTGAGTTAGCAAAAGCACGAGCACACGCGGTAGGGAACTGTCTATGGGGTGGGACAGATCCTTCCACTTTTTCTTAGAAACATTTCCCAGCTTGCAGCCGGCACTTGGAAATACACTGCTATGAATTAGTGAATCTTTTCATTTCTTGTTTCCAGGTTATTTTTCTTTTTATTTTCCTTTTTTTTTTTTCTTTGACTACTTTAAGCATTGGCTACAAAATGAATGCTCCGCCTACCGCAGTCCTTTATCACCCAGTGTTTCCAGCAGACACTCAAGAATTAAACATGTACAATTTCCTTCATACCGATTATCCCTGTTTAAGTGCTATTTCAGAGGGTATTAATTTCTGTTGCAGTAACAGCCGCAGCACTTAGCACCACCAGCCCGGTTTTCCCTCTGTGCCTGAGCCTCGGGTTT
Source organism: Pterocles gutturalis (assembly GCF_000699245.1). NCBI lineage: Eukaryota > Metazoa > Chordata > Aves > Pterocliformes > Pteroclidae > Pterocles > Pterocles gutturalis. The sequence continues at coordinate 16,418 of NW_010137925.1, forward strand.
GGCACGAGCCGGGATTCTCCCTGGATTCCCCAC
>NW_010137925.1:16562-19517 GCF_000699245.1 Pterocles gutturalis
GCGCTTGGATCGAGGGAGGCTGCCGCTGTCACTTCGGATATCTTCTGGTTTTTGTATGCAGAAACACAAAGCACAATTAGAATACAGTTATATATCCTCATCGTTATTAAAGCTTGGATTAACATGACATAAAGTTTTGTCTGGGGAGCCTTTTGCTATGGCTCAGGGAGCATTTTTGTGTGACAGTAATAGGCTCCAGTTAATATACTTGAATGATACCAGAGCCTGTGTAATAAGACAGAACAAAGGGGGTTTATTTGAAGCTGAATTACAAAGGTGGAATTATCATTGTGAACAATCCACTGAGATCGCAGCTTAATTATTGCATCTTGCATTATTTCGGCATAATAAGGTGCAGTCAGTGAAGCAAAGTTAAAAAAAAAATAAATATGCGCGTCTCAGAAGGACATCTTGTCAGTCACGCGGGATTGATGGGTGGACCTGTCACCTTACCCCAGCCCTGAAATCCTGGCTTGGCCCCTTTTTGCCGTGTGTTTGATTTACCGAGCCTGTTTGCCGTGTTTCAAGAATCTCTTGTAACGTCTCTGGGAGAGATTCATCACTGGGACATAATCCATTCAGATAGCTTTTGGGCAAGAAATAAAAAGTGTTTGAAGCCAAGAGGTTGCAAACGCAACGTTCAAAGGCAGCGGTTGGGTCCTGCAGAGGAAGAGGAGGGAGGGGGCTCCGTGCGCCGGGGCTCGGAGAAAGGAGGGAGGAGGTGGGAGCTTCCTTGTCAATCCTGTTTTCCTGGCCCTTGGTAGTGAGTTTGGTCAGAGTACAGTTCTCGAGTCCCCACCTCGCTAGCTGCCGTCCCGTCCGCTGCCAGGCCTGGGGGTAGCCCGGGGGCTTGGACCCCCGAGCCGACAATTCGGCACCTTTCCTGAGAGCAGCCGCGTGCCACGCTTGTTACAGCAAGGGGCTGGCTTGGGAGGGGTTTTCCATAAATTAAAAAAATCCCTAAATGCAGAGTTATAATGTGTTTGATTTGGGGTTGAAGGGCAGGAGAGGTGAGAGTTCTGTTTTGAAGAAATAGCCCTGGAAGAATATCCTTTAGCATGCAAGTCAGTGTATGAAAAGAACAATAAAAGGAAAAAGCATCTAGCAGGAAATAAAATGAAACTTTTTTTTTTCATTGCGATCAAGGGAAACTTAGGTGTGTTTTCCTTTGCTAATAAACAACACTTTCATTTTGCAGCTGAGCCTTTTGCTGGAGCTGACTGTGGCAATTGTTCATACTGTTTGTTGTTGGTTTTTTTTTTTTAAACTCTGGGCAATAAAAAAGCCCTTCATGCATCAGGAAACCTGGAAATGCAATACTTGTCTTATCTTCACACTTATTCAGCAGGTATTTACAGAAGGGCAGCAGGAAGCTCTTTAAACTCGATCCTGTTACTGTGCCCAGGATGTCTCCTAATCAGATCTGTTTACCTGGCTCTGTCCTGTGCCGGGATTGTGCTGCAAAGGCACCTGAAACCCCCGTGGTGGCTCGAGAATTGAGGTTTTCTCGATGTGCTCGGTCGCAGGCAGGGCTCTGAGCAGGGCGCTGCGTGAAAACCCCTGGGTTATGACAGCCTGTTCTGGGGGTAAGACGGAGCGGTGCTGTAAATGCTGCGTTTGTGCTCTCGGATGGGGAGAGGTGCGCGATTCGGTTCCCCCTCCGCAGGCTGTCGCTGGGGGAGCGGGAGCGTTGTGATGATGCAGGGATGCAGTGGATGGTGGTGGGCTGGCTGGTGTGTCCCTTAGCTCTTGACTCCAGAAAGCGCTCGAAAGGCAAACGTGACGATGCCGTTGTTATCAGAAACAACGAGTTGGAAGGACTTAACTGGACTTGACCATGTGCTTGGAATTGAGCCCGGCTCAATAGCGGTTCCCATTTATTAGGGGTTGTTCCTGAAATGGTCCGTATGTGACTCGTGGTCCGGCGTGTTGTACCTGCTGTGCAGAGGGATGGGTTGTGAAGCTCTTCCTGGCACCTGGCTGTTGATGCTCTCTCTGCATCTCGTTATTTGGCAGGTTTGTGTTCGGTACACAGACCAGCTGCTCGCCTTCCGGAGTTGTGTCGATGGGGAAACGCTGGCTTTGGAGAGAAAAGCCTCCACCCCGCATGGAGCACCCTTCATCCAAGGGTCTGCGAGTGCTCCACAAATGTTTAAAGCTCCTTCTCCGCTGAGAGAGGCTGTAACCTTGTTTGTTCTGGATGTCGCTGGGTCCGGCTCTCAGGTGGAGCCCCAGAGGAGGCTGGACCGTGCCTGGAGCCCGGCGGCTGATGGGGATGCTGGGGCCGGCTCTTGGGCTAGTGTGAGCTGGGTGTCGCGAGCCGTGGGCTAGAGCAGCTCCGGCAGAGGCCAGCAGCCTAATGCCCAGTGTCACCTGCGGAGGGTCAGGTTCCAGTTCCCAGGCTTCAGGCGAAGGTTTCTGGCCGGGGGTGTTTGCTGCAGGTTTGTTGGTGGCCCAGAGCAGTCCCTTGTGTAATTTTGATGGGTTGTCACTGTGCACTTTAACACTTTATTTTTTTTTTTTTACCCAGGAAAAGCCCTGATTTCCGACATCCTCTGCCTGCCTGTATGGAGTGACCTGGTGGTGGGGTGGGGAGGGGGCTGCTGAGTGGCTCAGGCCAGAGGGTGACACTCTGGAGGGCTCCAGGTCCAAGCCAGCTTGGGCTTTAACTGGCTCCGCAGTGGTAAAACCGGAGTTTCTTGGATGAAGAATGCCGTGTGCCCTCCTGGCCTGGGAGCTGCGTCCTGTGGCTGCAGCAGAGCACGCGGGGACAGGCAGGGTCCAAACTGATGCTGCGGTGACACTGAATGACAGCGTCCCTCTGGCTGCAGCCCGGAGAGGAGCACAGAGGTTGAAATTTGTTGGCTGGTGGTATTGCTCAGTGTGGCTGAAGCCCATCAGGAGAAAAAGGGGGGTACACATCGGCTGTCCGTGCGTGGGGATGTATTCAGCAGG
>NW_010137925.1:19561-37533 GCF_000699245.1 Pterocles gutturalis
GGGTTGGCCAGGCGTGGCGGGCAGCACCTCTTCGGTATTGTTTGCAAAAGAAAACAGCTTGCAACTTTGCAGTGCTAATATGCAAACGAGCGCCGCGAAGGGAAGAAGAATTATTTCTGCTGACAGCAGCTAATGTTCCGTGAAAGTAAAATCACAAACCGCCGAGCACCTGGCTGCTGGAGTGCTGAAGGAGCAATGTTCCTCCCGCGGCGGGGGGCGAGGGGACCGTTCCCTGCCCCGCGGTACCGTCCGGGCGTTGGGCTGCGGGGAGAACCCGCTGGGGCTGGGCTGGGCTGGGCTCTCATGGCTGTGCCGTGGCTCCTGCGGTATTTGCTGTATTTAAGGTTCGTTTCCAGCGGTGTGGTTACGGGGAGCTCGCAGCGTTTGCTTTCACAAGAGCAGGAGTTCTGCCGCGTTTCAGCAGCAGAAGCTGAAATGTGTAAACCCTCGTGGCTCCTGTATAAGCGCCCAAAAGAGTGTTTTAAAATTAGTGTGTGTGTGTTTAAAAATTACAGCTTGTGTGTGTTTGTCTTGTGTTTTTATGTGGCAATAATCCTCCAGGCAGGCGGTGAGGGGACGGGGCTGGGGGCAGAGCAGATGGAGCTCAGGTGTGGGTCTCCCAAGAACATGGGGAAAAACACTTGTGAAAAGTTAGATTTGTAGAAAATAATGTGCATATGTGGGTATGCATGTGCACAGCAGGACTGGGCATCTTGAATAAACAGCTAGAGGAGGATGCATGTGGGAGATGATCTCCTGATGCCGGCGGGGAGCCGAAGGCGAGGATGTCCAGGGTTGCGGTTGGCGCTGGGGCCACACACGGGTCATTGAAGCGCCCGGAGCTTCATTTCCCCTCTGGTCCCACCCTCGTCCGTGTCTGGTAGGTGGGTAAAGCACAAAGCTGTTTTGAGGCAGGGTGAATTAAATGTTTGTGAGAGTTTGGAGGCTCTCCAGCAGATGTTTTGAACCAGAGTCTGTTCTTGCTGCTCCGGCGCAGGGCGGCAGCGGGAGCTCCGGGATTTGACGCTGGCTTCAGACTGAGCGAGCGCAGAATCTGCTCCTTCTGCTTTTTAACACATTCTGAAGTGTGTTTAGCTGTTGGCATATATTTTGTTTTATGTTGGCATATATTTTAAAGTTACCAGTCACTCCCTGTTTCATACTGTAGCAAGGACCAACTTTGATCACAGAAGGAATTTCAGTGGCACCGATTTCTGGCAGCAGCGTCGATGGGGCTTTTATTGTGGCAGCGATGGAGGCACTGCCCTGATTCACAGATACGTTTTGTTAACCGAGCGCTGCGGCTTCGTGTAAGCGTGTATCGTGTGGCATCGCAGCAGCCTGCTTCCAGAAACAAGCGTGGGTGTCTGCTTTCTGTCCCTTGTTGGGTTAGCTTGGGCGGTTTAAAGAAGGTGGCCTGTCTAGGATGGAGGATGTGCTGGTGTGCGTGGTGGCAGGCATCCGAAATGCTGGAGAGGAAAGAGGGGAGCAGCTCTGCCCCGAGAGATGGGTCCCTGGCACGTGGGGTCCTCCCGGTGTCGGCTCCTCGGACTCTCTTACTCCATTCCAGAAACTCCGCGCTGGAACCTATTTTCCCATCAAGCTAAGGAGACCCAGGGGACAGCCGCCCGTGCGCTGGCGGGCATAAATTGTTCTGGGCAATTAGACCTGGCTGCAGGACTCGATAGCAGAGATCAGCCCAGGGCGCGCTTCGCTCCGACGGAGGCGAGCTCTTCTGTCCGTGTAAGCGTGCAGCAAACACGAACGTGCCCTGTGGGCGCAGAGGGGTGGCACTGCGGTGGTTCTGCGTGGCTCCGTGTCGCTGTTGGCTGCAGCTCGATTTCCATCGTGAAAGGCATCCTTCAAGTCCCCATGTCTCAGGGAACAGGGAGATGAGGCCACCTGGTCTGGAGAGAGCAGCTCCCCGAGGAGCGATGAGCTGTTGATGCTGCCCCGACAGTGGTTTGCTCTCTGTCCCCTTTTCTTGCAGGGACCCCTGTGCCTCTTTCTGGTGGTGGCTTTGGCTTTATGTTTCAGAATTCTTTGCTGGTTGGGTTTGGGGTTTTTTTTTTGGTAAGCATTTTGCCTTGCAGCTCGGTGATGTTAGCTAACACGTGATGGAATCTGGTGGGGACGAGGGAAGTTCTCAACCAGGACGACAGGTCGAAGGAAAGCTCCAAGAGTCCTTGTGCAGTTTACAGCTTGATCTGGGAGTGGCAAAGAGCCTTGCTTTCATCAGCACTTCATATTGTTACTGCCAGAAAGGGAATTAGTGAGGAATCGTCTATGGAGTCATCTTTAATTTGCCCTGCTGTGGAAAGCTGTTTTTTCTGGAGAGCATTAGTCGTTCTTACGTCCCCCTTGGTAGAGTAAGCATTGAGTAACGTGTTGGTGTTTTGCGGGAGTGTTTTGAAGTCCAAGAGTAGCCAGTGTGCTTTTTGGCAAGCGCTGGGGATGCTCTTTGCCATGTCACAGCTGGTGAGCAAGCCCCGAGATCAACGTGATTGAGTGACTGTTTTAATTTCAGCCCTGATAGAGCAAAATTAGTTACAATGATATGTGTGTGTTGAATAAAATTGTAGTTTTATTAGCTATAATTGCTGAAGAAGACTTTTAAAAGACTTAACTGCTGGGGGGGGGAAGAATTGCTCGCACTGGAATTTGTTCCCGCACAGTATGGCACTGATTATTGCCGTGGTGGGTAATATGTCAGCCCTCGCTCGGTGGGTCGTCCCTGCAAAACACTGGGAAGCGCTCAGCGAGGAACCTCGCCGTGGGTCTCCAGCCCTCCGGGGAGCACCACACAAATTGTGCCGGATCTGTAGAGGACATGAATCTCTAACAAGGCTGACGGGAGCTGGGGCTGAAGCTGTTGCGGTTGGTTCTTGCAGCCCCGGAGGGCTCTGGTTTGCTCCATGGTGCGTTGGCCAAGAGTTGGCCAAGACGGCAGCTGTTGGGTCAAGCCCTTGGGCACAGTGGGGCATCGAATGGGGACCAGCCATGCTCAGGGTTGGGACCCCGTGGTCTGATGTGGTCCTTGGTGCTGGGACACGATGCTGCAAACACCGCAGTCCGGCCGGCTGGGGTGGGGAGGGACCCAGCCCCGCAGCATGGGCGGTAGGCTGAGGGTGCCTTGGGACAGGGGAGGGGGCTGCGCCAGGAGGCTTAATAGAAAGAGGGGAGAAGGTTAAAGTGTTTGTTTCTTTGTTTAATTCCATTGTAATCAAACCCGGAGGCCTGGTGTGAGGGAACCATTTGTTCTAAGTGTCTGGCATGTGATATGCATTTGTCTTAATTTATGCGGGGGGAGGTGGTAAATCTGCAGTAGCGCGTTGCTGGCACTTAGATTTCACACGCGCATTTAAAATAATAGCACCTGACAGTTTACTAGCAGCCAAGAGGTTTTTCTGCTTCAGAAAGCAAAATATTGGAGGAGTTGTGCAGTACGTATAAATAATTTGAGGAATTAGACCAGAATATCCAACACACTTTTCTTGGGAGACCAAAGAAGTGATGGAGCTGCAAAGCCTGCGGCTGGGAGGACGGAGCGGGTGGACACGCAGCCCAGCTGTGTGGAGCTGAACGTCATCATCCTCCTGTAATTTCTGCTCTCCTAGGACCCAGTCTGTGTTCAGTTACAGTGCGTTATTTCGTTTGTCTGCGCTAATTCTTCTTTACCTTGAAAGGATGGAGAAGGTAGCACCAAACCTGCTGGGGAGTGTTGGAAACAAGCAGCCCCCCGTCCCCAGGGGACACACGAGGGGAACACAGGGACATCTCGACCTGCTCTGGACGTGTCGGAAACTCAGGGTTTGGGTCAGGAAGAGCCTTCATGGGCTGGATGAGGAGGAGTGTGGGGCATACGGATTGCTGTGTGTCCATCCACACAGTCAGGGCAGTCGGTATTTTCCCCGTGGAGGTTTTACTCGGCGAGCAAACCTGATCCAGATGGGAAGAGGAGAACTTGGAGATGGGAAACAGAGGCGGCTGTTGCTCCTGGGTGTGCACACAGGCGCCTTGCAAATGAACGTTGGCTTTGCAAGATGCATGTGCATGGACCCTCTTGGGTTTGCTGCTCCGTGCAGTTGTAGAGATACAAGACCAGGTGTGAAATCTTCCAGAACACACCCTGGTTGGGTCATCTCGGCTTTCGGTGGCCGCCCCGTGCTCCCGTTTGTGGAGCATGGTCCCACGGCCGCGTGCTGGGTTGCTGCGGGTCTTTGCCGAGGACTCGGTCTGTTCGTTAAGGTGTGCGCGGCAACGGGCTGGCGCCAGGTTTCATCATTGCTGGTGGCTCAGGACTGGGAACATCCTGAAGAGGAGAGCGGGAGGAATGAATAAGGAATATTGTGCGCTCCCGTGCCGGGCTGGATCGGTTGCGTTAGATTCAGAGCCTTTCTGAGTACAATTAATAGTCATCTTATTTAGGTCACCCTGGTTTTGTTGCTTTAAATGTGTGCCTCCATTAAAGTGGAAAAAAATCAAATACATTTATCTCTGTGGAGCCTTTTGTGAACTGGTTGGGCATATTTTAAATAACCCTGGGAACTGTTAGGATTATTAAAGCCTTTGGCTCCTCCAGTTTTTGTTCTTTCCTCCCATTCTCCCCTGTTCCTCCTTCCAGGCAGTGAGTAATGAAGTGGTGTAGCCCTTCCTTTTCTCAGAGCTCCAAGTGGATTGGAAAAGAAAAAAAAAAAAGTTAAATAAACTAAAGCCCATTAGTTAGGCTTTCTGTAAGAAACTGGGTCTAAATTGGATGTGTGTGTGGGGTACGCTGGGACAGAGAAGGCTGTTGGGCTTGAGCGTCCATTTGTAACTGGTGTTATCTGGCAAGTCTCGTTCTCTTCTTTTTTTTTTTTTTGTATTTACCTTAAGTGCTGAGACTGGTCATTTACAATAGGCTCTCATTCCATGCCCAGAACTAGTTCAGATTAACCAGCTCCTTTCCAGCCCTGTGTTGAGCCATCTGCAGAGAGGTGGATTTGGGGATTGCCGGTGGCTTTCCGAGCGCGCTGGGCGGCAGGGAGGTGACTCTCTGCTTGGTGGCTCGGCGTCTCCCGCCTGGGCTGAGGACATTGCCGGTGGGTTGTTCCTGGCCGTGCCCGGGGTGGCCGCGGTCCTGGCTGCGGTGGGGTTCAGCGGTTGGCGTGCGGTGGGTGCCCAGCCAAGCCTCGCGGGTGGCAATGGCATCTTCCAGTCCTGTTCCTAACCCTGGAAAAATCTCCCTTCTCTCCTGTAAGCCAGGTGCTGGTTGCACGGTTTGAGTTGAGACCTGGAAACCTGGCAGCTGAAGCATCTTTAAAATACTGGGTGAGCAGGGTGAGGGGGTTAAGCTCTGGGCAGTCACAGCTCCTCAATGTACTTGAGTTTGTCTGTGGATTGGATTTTGTTTTTTTTCCTTCCCCTGAAATAGGGATCAATTTGCTTACTACAGGGTTTACTGCCGGTTACCTTGACTGTGTCCCTTATTTCTCCTTGATGAAAACTTGAACAAGCCGCTTGTGTTTGATTCACAGAGAACCGTGAGAAACGGGCTGTGTGTGCGAGGCAGTGTGGTTTTCTCATTCTATTCAGCTCTTTGTATATTCAAATTCTTCTAGTTTCGGTTCTTGCTGTTCTGCCAGATTTCCATACCATTGATGGGTTTTCTGAATTAATAAGTTTCTTTCTCCCCCTCCCTCCCATACCCTCGCCACCTTTTTGCAACTGGTGAAAAGTTTTTCTAAGCGCGCTGCCCTCTCCGTATTGATTTTCTTCTCCTGCTTGTCTAACCAGCTCTTAGATGTTTTATTTTGCAAAGCGTTAATAGAATTTTCCTTTTGCCGTTGCACTTTGTCTATTCAGGAGGTTTCAAGAAGTCTCATTGTGTCACCGGACTATGGAGGAAAGAGGCTATTCTTCTGGTACAATGGCTGCCCTAAAAAATAACGCGGGGTGGGGTAAGCTCAGAAAGGGCAGAGAGGGAGATAAAATGTTCTGACCTTAGGAGGCAGAGAAGATAACCAATTAGACATTGTTGAAAGGGCACCAGCTGGCTTAAAGAACACCCCACTGATTATTTTTTCTTAAAGGCGTGCTCGGTGCACATCTGAAACCCGTCTGCAGAGCCGCTCCCCCCGTGCAGGGTGTCAGATGTGGGCTGGGGGGGGAGCTGACCCTTTCCTGGGGTTCTGATCCCCAGAGTGGGGACCGCTGCTCGCGGGGATGCAGTGCCCACCGCCGGGTACCGGCTCCTGGGACCCCGCCAGCGGGGTGGGGGTCTCCTGGATCAGCCCATGCAGGCTGCCTTCCTTGCTGCTAATAAGGATTTCTTTGCATGAAAAAGGTCTCTGCCAAGACCATCGTTCTGGCGGAGGGGGGCCTTGGCACCAAGCGCTGTTTGGGGTACCCAGGGGGCAAGGCGACGTCTGGCGCTGTGCGGGTGGGGAGGTGACACTGGAGGAGTCAGCGACTGGCATGGGGACACGAGGGGGGTCAGCACGGGGCTGGAGGAAGCCGCAGTGCTCTAGGGAACGGCATCAGGTGCAACGTCTAATTTTTGGTTCCAGTGAGGCCAAGACCTCTGAGAATGAAAAATAAAGATTGCTGTGCAGGCGTAACCCTGGAGCAGAGATAAGCGGCGGTGGCAGGGTGAAGGGGAGCTCTGTCCTTATCTGCCTTCTGATATTACTCATACGCGGGAGTTTGCTTCCTCGGGGTGAAGAAAGGCAGCAGGACAAATGGCTCTGTGTGCAATGTGGTTGGGTTTTTCAGTGCATCAGCATCTTCAGGTCTCATTCGGGATGGGTATCGAGGAGGCATGCTGTTCTCCACCATCTCTGGCCATTGCTGACAACATTTTGCAAACCACTTTGACTGCAAAAGTTCAGAACAAGTTAACTAGAGACAGGGTTTTAGATGAGTTTGGGCATCCTGTAAGGTCTTGCTGCACTGTATTTTTTTACTATATCCTGGATCATGCTTCAGTCCCGAAGCTAAGAGAGGTTTGAGCTGTGTGTTCACCACCTCCCCAAAGTCTGCCTCTGCCCAGCCAAGAGCTGCACAGCCCTAGGTGGGATGTGTGCTCCCCTGCATAAGCAGGCTGCACTCAAACCGTACTCCCTGAGCCGTGAATTTTACCCAGGCAGGAGCTTTCAAATCCTGCTGTAATTCCGTTCAGGCAGCAGAAGCTGGGAAGTGGTCCCCCCTCCCCATACGATGCTGCGTCGCTGCCCCCCGCAGCACCCTGGCCCTTGCGCTGGCACAAGCCGGGAAACTGATCTGACTTAAACCTAACCTGGAAGAGAAAGCGCAGTTCATTTTAACCCAGAGCGGCTCTCCGGCTTCATCTGCGGTGCAAACGTGTTGGCAGAAAGGAGGCGGCCAGCACAGGGCGGTGGGGTGGAAGGTGGATCCTTTGGTGGCTCTGTGTAAGGTGAAGGGACCGTGTAACTGCATTGTAAGTCACTTTCCTAAAATAAATTATTTGTAGAAAACCAGAATATGAGACCATGGAAGTATCATAAAAATCACTGGGGAAAAAAAGCCTAAAAAAAACCCCAACAAACAAACAAACCCCAAAGCCACCCCCACAGATAGCCAGTGGAGTTCTGTAAAGAATAAAACCTTTTCTTTAAAGATCTTCTCCCTTCCCCCAGCGACTTCTGCAATTTAGTGGTGATGCAGGTTTTCATCAGCCTCTAGTTTAAAACAGGGAATAGCGAGTCAGTAATTTCTTTTCAGAAGGATTGCAGCGCGCAGGAGCGACCTGCCCCCCAGCTCCCGCAGCCTCCGAGCAACGGTTCCAAACGTGATAATGCCGGAAAATAACCCGTAGCGCAACATCTTCCTAAAATAAGTGTAAAATTTGAGGTGTGGCTGCACAGATTAAACAGAGGTGGAATAAATCATGCAAATAGTGATGCCAGTTGAAAGCAGTTTGGTTGCACTTCAGCCCGTTTCATCAGGCATCTCTCTTCTGAAGTGGAAATGCCGAGCCTGATGCGGATTCAGCTTTCTTCCTCCTCCCTCTCTCCTCCAGCTTTTCAAAGGGCCCTTTCAAAGCCCCTGAATACCTTTCTTGGCTGACCAGATTTTCCCCTGGTCATGCTTGTAAAACCCCCTAATTCCCAGCCGGGACGGTGGCTCTGATCTGGAGGTCACGGGCTTGGTTTGCCGCCACAATTCCTCCCTCGGCCCTTCCTTATCTGTGCAGATGGGAAACGGCTGAGATGGGGCACGGCCAGGGGTGGCGGGAGGCAGAGGAGCCGCTGATGGATTTGGCTTTTTAGGGCAGCAAAACTGTCAACGTTCAGGTTTCTGCTTTAGGATCAAATGTCGGCTAGGACAGCAGTTGGAAGCAGCAGATTTCCGAGAGGAAGAGCTGACTCTGAGCAGAAGCCAGGAAAAAAAAAAAAAAAAAGCCACGATGCATCGCTCGTACCCGGGCTGGGGCTGCTCCCCCCTGTGTCCCCCCTCCCCGTTTGTCTGTTGTGTCTCTACGAACCCTGCAGCCCCTGTTAAAGCCCAGCTCTCTCCTCTTCTCTCTTGCAGGTGGAGGATGCCATGCTTATGTTCGACAAGACGACCAACAGGCATAGAGGTAAGAGAGAGCCGCGGCTCGGACATGGCGCTGTGTGACAGCCTCTGCCTGCTGAGCGCAGCCCAGACCAGCGCCAGCGTGTGACCCGGCGGCTCAACCCGGCTCAACCCCGCTGTCCTGCTGCTGTTGCAGAGGAAGGGCTGTTGGGCACGTAGTGCTACATGTCACCTGGATTTTCTTAGTAGAGGTGGCTTTTCTGGGCAGTCCCTTGTCTTTGGGAGGAGCGTTCTCGGGCTCTGTGACATCCCTGGGGACAGCTAAGCCCAGGGAGCTGCGTGCGGTGGGGCGGCAGGGAGCAGAGGGTTTGTACCGAGGTGGCTAGCGTTAGGTTAAGCTGGGCGTAAGGCCGGTTGAGCTGAGATGCCAGGAATGAAGGTGCTAAACCCCTCCTGTGCTGGAGTTTTGAAGCTGGGGGCCGCGCATTCTCCGGTGGTGGGAGCTCAGAACAAGTGGGGTCTCCAGAAGAGGAGTTTCCCTCCATGTTTTTCACGAGAGAGACGAGGTTTCATCATTGCTCATACAGTTCTGGGAAAATGAGCTGAGGGTTATTTTCAGTGTTACGGCCGTTCCTTGCCGTGGAAATCAATGATGCTCCTCTGTCTCTGGGCGAGCAGTTCGTGTTATTGCCACGGCTCCGGGCAGAGAGCAGCCTGGCAGCCGCTCCGCTGCGAGGGGTAAAACATACCCGGGATCTCACAGCAGCACCAGAAACTGCCCTGGGGGTGGGCTCCGAGACCCTCTTCCCTTCTCTCCGAACGAGACTGACTTTACACCACCGATGTCCCTGCTGTAACCCGGCGTGTGTTGGGCGGCAGCGCAGGAACCCGGCGCAGCTCGTGGCTTCTGCCCCCGTGCGACGGTGGGGATGTGTGCCCCGAGGTTTGTCCTTTGCCCTTCGCTGCCCAGCCTCTTCGTGGGGCTGGTGTGATTGATTCGGTTGTTGTCTCAGCCACAAATGTGTCAGAGTGGTAGATGTTTCCTTCCAGTGCTGAAAGGGGGCTCCAGGAGAAGAGAGGGGGGGGGCTCTGGATCCGGGGGTGCAGGGACAGGATGAGAGGGGACAGGGTTAAGCTGGAAGAGGGGAGATGGAGATGAGACATTAGGAAGCAATAGTTTGTTCTGAGAGGGGTGAGGCAGTGGCCCAGGGTGCCCAGAGAAGCTGTGGATGCCCCATCCCTGGAGGGGTTCAAGGCCAGGCTGGATGAGGCTTTGGGCAACCTGGGCTGGTGGGAGGTGTCCCTGCCCATGGCCGGGCAGGCGGGAGACTCCGCAGGGATGTTAAAGGCAAGAGCGATGGTGTGTCAGTCCTTCCTTTGCTTCCTGCAAGCAAGACGCCTCTCTTCGGCGCGTACCTCAAGGTGATCCCTCCTTTGTCCCCCGCGGGCGGCACCGTGCTGCCGTCAGCGCTTTCAAGGCACGAGGGCAGCGGGAACGCTGGTGTCTGTGCTCTGCCGGTGCTGAGCTCTGCTCTGACAGCTCCGGCTCAGCTTTCCGTGCTCCTGGGGGGAGCTGGAATCAGGTGTGAGCCTGAGTGAGAAGCCCCAGAGGATGGATTCCTCCTTCAGAAGCATCTTTCTGCTGTCTCACCCGGAGAAGAGGCTCAGGACGGCTGAAGCTGAGGGCTGCAGATATCGGGGGCACCTTAGCTGCCATGAAACCTCTCGTTTCCACAAAGAGCTTTGTCCCCAAGATGAGAGGCAACAGGTCTTCCTTTTTTTTTTTCCCCAGGAGTTCTGTGAATTTATTTCATGGGTTAATTTTTTTTCTAGCCTTTTTTTCCTGCATGCAAGCCGTAACGTTTCTCTTTGCATTCAGTATCATTTTGTGAGCTCCTAGATGAGATGTAGGGGGGCAGGAACTAAGAGTCCAAAAGGACGGGAAGCAGACTCCAGATGCCCTTGGGTGGGGTGATGATGTTACCCACATCTCCCATCCAGGCTCCGGACCTGGCTCTGTCCCACGTCCTTGTGCCGTCCAGGGACTGGGGGGGTGCAGGGTGCAGCCCCCCTCCCCGCTCCTGGCAGCGAAGGGAGTGCTCTGCCCCCCGGGAGGGTCAGCGCTGTTTGGAAGGCTGTTTCCCAGGGAACAGGGTTACCCTTTCTCTGGGTGAGGAACAATGCCGGTTATTCACTGGGATCAGCCAAAATTCCTGCGAGGAGCCGGAGAAGCCCGGCCGGTGCCCAGGGGCTGCGCTGGAGCGGCTGCGGGGGGCACGGGAGGCTGAGCTCCAGGGCCTCACCTCTGCCAAGGACAGGCAGAAGGAAGAAACAAGTGTAAAAGGCAGGGTAAAGAGTCGTCTTCATCTTCACACTGGATTTTATTCAGTCTTTTCTGATAGTTTTTCCTTCTCCGTGCAGGTAGCGACCAGGCTAATGAACCGGCCGGTGGGCTGGTGAGATGGAGTGAGCGCTGCCGCATGGATCGTTTATAAAGTCACCCCAGATTTTACAAATTGTGACATTCCGATTGTGTTGGAAACGTGTTTAAAATGCAGTCGCGTGCAGCAGCAGAGTTAATGGCAATTCCTAGAACCACTTGCGGGTTGCAATCTGTATCTTCAAATTAGCCGAGGGAAGGAGAAATGGCAGATAAAATATCCGCTGTGGTTTACTGGAGTTAGTCCATGCCTGGAATAATCAGCAGAGGCAAGGGAAAGGAAAAGAATTAAAATTCACTCCCTACTGCTAGGAGGCGAGATAAATTTCCTTGTGAGCAAATGGAGAATATTTGTTGACGTAACTCTGGCCCGTGTGTGCGGCCGGGGTGCGCGTGTTCGCCGGCGTGTGCGGCGCTGGACCGACGCCGTGAGTTAGTGGAAGTGCACAGATGTAACCAGAGGGATTTTCAAGGCTGCTCGTTGTCCAACAGTTTTATTTAATACCTTGGGAAGGCTTGAAAACCCCACCCAAAATAAAAGCTAACGCCTTGGCGATGGAGCACATCACTTCCATGACGTTAGAAATGTCATCGAGCTCACCACGTTCTTGGCCTCTGCTGGTGTCTTTTAAGGTCTTCACTGGTCCTGGATGTTCTCTAAGGAAAATAGGACTCAGAGCTGTTGCATTTCATGGCTCTCTGTCTAGCCGTGCTAATGGCAGGCTACAAAATCAGGATTTAATTGAAGGAGTGGGTAATTTTTGGAGTATTGTAGGAAAAACAATCCCTGACATCACTGGGATGCTGTGTCGTCTTGCAAGGGTTCTCCTGGCTTGGCCGCTTGGTTGTGGCAGTGGGCACACAATGAACTGGCACTGAGACGGCAGGTATCTCCGGGTCAGCTTAGCTAAGGTGCCTTTATTTTAGAAATAAAGTGGAGGTAATGCTCTGTTTCCATACCCTGCACCGTGCTTCACCACCTCTGTCCAGGGAGCAAAACCACACGCTGAAGTTCTCCAAACCCTCTGGAAGATCACTTCCATCACTTTGTTCACTGCCTTAAAATTTCATAGAGCTGAAAATTACTGGGTCAATCTTGAAAGGATTTAGTAATTGGAAAGGAAAAAAAAAAAAAAAAAAGAGGGTGGTGTTATTTTGTTACCCTTGCAAAGTGCAGATAAAATCTGGAGTTCAGCATTAGTTATTGATCCTGGGGGCTGGAGGGAGCCTGGCAGGATGATGATGTCCTTCTGACTGCGTTACGGAGGGAGCTCCAGGAGGCATACCAATTCGCTGCCGAGCGCGCGGAGCAGCCGGGGCAAAACGTGCCCTTGGGCTTTGCCCGTGCTGGGCGATCCTAGCCCCCAGCAGCAGGAGCCGTGGTCGTATCCGGCAAAGCGGAGAAAAAATGCTGCATGCAGCGGGCTGCTTGGGAGGAGGCAGCGAGGAAGGGTCAGATGGAAGCGTCCGAACCAAGGGGAGTGGGCTCAGCCCTTCCCGGGCTGTGTGCGTTTTGTGGAAGGGAAAATGCAGCGGGGTGGAGGGTCGCCTGATGAATTTGTTTGGCAGCTCTCCATTCTCCCTTTTATTTCTGCGACTGTCGAGCGTGGGGGTAGAGCCGAGTCACGAGAAGGTGGTGTAGGGGTTAGCTGTCGTGTTGGGATGCTTGATCCCAGCCGTGGATGCCTGGAGCCA
The DNA here is from genome assembly GCF_000699245.1 of Pterocles gutturalis. Classification (NCBI taxonomy): domain Eukaryota; kingdom Metazoa; phylum Chordata; class Aves; order Pterocliformes; family Pteroclidae; genus Pterocles; species Pterocles gutturalis. The sequence goes on from NW_010137925.1 coordinate 32,214, forward strand.
TCAGCTGCCCGCAGCGTGCATCCCTGCCATCCCGCGGCTTCAACCTGCAAAAAAACAAAGATTTGGAGTGAGTGAATCCCCCAAGCTGTAATTGCCGGTATTGAATGTAACGGTCTCTGTTTGTCAAAGCCGTACAGCCCCCAGAGCTCTTTTCCTATCAATTAACTCTCTCTCGCAGGGTTGGCAGGGCAGGGGGGAGCGGAGGGCAGTGCCAGCGTGGGATCGGGGCTTCTTTCATCTTCAAGCTAAACGCAGTTTTGAAAAGGCCAGGCTGTCTGCGTGACACAAACGTTATCCTGCGTGTTAGGGCTTAGAACATCTCCACATTGGCTGTGGCAGAGCTGTACGATGACGTGGATTTTTGCGGTTTAGGGTTTTCACCTTAGGTTTGGGACTGAGACCCAAAGTGGCCCGTGGTCTGTCCCATCCCGTGCCCGGCGCACCCAGGAGAGAGGCGAGGCTCTGCTGGAAGGGCTCTCTCTTGCTCCGGGTTGTCTCCCTCCGGGTTATCCCTTTCTCAGGGTTGTCTCGGGTGCTGGGGCTCCTTCCCTCGGGCTCCGCTCTGCAGGAGGCGCGCGAGGGTCGTGCTCGCTGTCTGCACCGTCCCCATCGAGCAGATTTCAGGGCATGGAGGGAATTGTCCCGGTGGAAGCGGTTGGCATAATGGTTGTATTTATTGGGAGAGACAGGAGTGATGTTGTTAGGGAGAGATCCTTCGCCAAGGCACAGGCGGTGATGCTTTTTTTAGGAGAAAAATAGTCGTCTGTGTTCTGTCCAGCTGCCAAAACCTCACTTTTGTAGTTGACCTCTGAAGTTACAATTGACATTTTTATAGATGAGATATAAATATAATGAAGGGTCGCTGCAATCTTTGTTTATCACCATTCCCCTCGAGCAAGGCAAGGTCACGTGCATTGAAAAATACATCCCCGAGCAGTTTTGAGTAAAGAGTATCTCCAATATAGAGAAATAATTGCCTAATTTGGTCGTTTTCAGCGCAGCTTTTCTTGGCAGCGGTCTGGCGGTAGCACCGAGCGGTTTGAGGACGGCTCGGGGGGAGCCATCGCCTGCTCACCCAGTTTTGCTTTCAGAAGGGGAAGCTGCTGTTCGGCCAGGCTGGACCCGCAGGATTTTGGAAGAGCATCCGCCGAGATGGCGTGGTGGTGTTTCAGAGCATGAAGTGCTGTAAGGGCTTTGGGTGAGGAGCGTGGCATAAGGATTACTGTTTCTGTGTTCCTGGATGAGAGGCGCTTTTATCCCCTTCCCTTGTCCCTGCAGAAACGGGGCTCCAGAGAGCGCGGTGGGTTTGTGGGAGACACTTGCTGGGCTCGGTCTCGCTGCCCCCCAGCCGCTGAAATTCATCCCAGGACCTGGGGATTGTGACACGGAGAGAGACTCGAACCCTCGATGCGTACAGACACGGGTGCTTATCCTCTGCCAGAGGCACGGAGGGTCGGTCGGAGGGAAGAGTAGCTGCAGATGCGGGGTTCTAGAGTGATTTTTAAGCAAATATTTGCTTCCAAACTTCACATGAGGGCTGCGAAAATTCATGAGTTAATATTATTTACCATTTGCAGCCCAGCCGGTGGCGATGGCAGAGCGATAACGCCGTCAGTCATACCTGTCTGTTTAGATTGCGGCTCTGACACGTGCCCCATTAATATTTCATGTGTGTATGGTTTGAATATGACATCCTCCCTTATAAATATTCATGTTGTAAAAGACATTATCGGCTGCGGCGCTGAGGAGCGATAGTCACATCTCTGCTTCGTGTCGCGGGTTCACCGCCACCCCGGGTGGGACCGGGGCGGGAGCTGGGGTGGCTGTGCCTGGTGACACGGGGGTCGTGGTGCCCGCATCCCACCGGTTTCCCGATTGGCATCGATTTCTCCCCCTCAGCCTCAGTGTCGGGCAGTGGGGACTGTGCCCCCCAGGCCACGGTGACAGCCGCTGCCGGGGTGGTGGCTTTGGCACAGGGGCGTTCCGGTGGCCGGAGGCTCGGTGCTGGTCCTGACCTTGGTGTTAATAAACACAAAACAAAAAGGAGAAGCTGCCAATTCTTGGATCCGTCTCCCTTGTCTTTTAATTTCCTGGCCAGCGCCTGTTGCCGCTGCGTCAGGGCACCTTCCGTGAGGTGTAAAAATCACCGCGCCGGAGCCAGCCTGAGCCCCGCGTCCCGGCAGGCGCCGGTTCAGAACAGCAAACAGGGCTCCCGGCCACACTGTTCAAGGCGATTATTGAACGTCTCGGGTGGTTACAGTCATTCTGCCCCCAGCCTCGTGCTGGATAACACCACCTGAGGCTTGGAATAATTGCCCAGCTACGTACTGTCTGTCATACCTTATTGCTTAATTTTAATGAAATGTAATGAAAATTACATCCAGAGGAGGAGAAAGAGCAAACAGCTGCCCCGGCCGGGACGCGCCGGAGGAGTAGATGTGTGCAAATGCTTTCTCTAAAGAAGAGGAGAGGTTCGGCTTGCCAGCAGCACTTGGGAGATGGCTTGACATTTTTATTTTCTTGTTTAACAAACAAATGCAATAATAAGAAGGAAAAAAAAATCCTGCCAACCTCCAGTAAAGGTTGCAAACACAGCCCAGCAATTAGTTTGGAAGTCTCCAGTTACACAACCAGGCTTTAAGGTAAATATCAACGTTACCGTGTGTTGTAAAGGACAGCGGGTTTGCAAAGCTCGTTTGTATCTTGTCTTCATAGCTCACATGTGCAAACAAATTATTTAATTCCCTCTCCCTGGAGGGAGAGCCCTGCACAGACGTTTTGACCTTCTTAATACATCCGACCTCCTTTCGATTAGTCTTAATACAGGTAGTAACGAGAGGAGATGTTGACGGAAGCGCTCAGTCCTGGGCACTCTCCCTCCGGGGAGGCGAGGGGACGGCGGGTGTCCTGATGGCCAGCGCCGGGTCCCCAGCAGCTCTGCACAGTTCCCCTGATGGAAACAACTGCAGGACCAGAGGGTCAGAGCCAGAGCATGATACCTGCAGGAAGGAAGGGGTGTGCAGGAGGAAATTCAGCATTTTCTGTGGCACCTGGATACAGAAGATGTTCAATAGCTTTTCAGATAGCAGCGAAGCTTTTTGGCATCACCGGGATGCAGTAAGTGATGGTTCTGCAGGGCAGCGGAGGCTGGTGTGCAGGTGCCAGAGGCACAGAACGGTGGGGACGGCGGCGTTGGTCTTGCAGAAGGCATCTGCGTGGCATCCGGGGCTAGACACAGGCAGGACCGTGAGCAGAACGCTGGCATTTCCTTCCCGTAAAATTGCGATTAACGGTCACTGTCTTAAAGAGGACAATCTCCCCATTCCCGTAGTACTGAACAGTATCAGTAACATAATGCAGTGAGACCGCGATCGTATTGGAGAGTGCGAAGTACACCAGAAAAGCCTCTCTCATCTCTCAAAGATTCTCCAGGAAACGTAAAGCAAGAGTTGTGCAAATATTTAAGAACTTTTTAAAAATTACGATAATGGTTCGGTTGCATTTGGAGACAGTCGGTGTGCGTGAGCTCTGCCGGGACGGGCGCTTGCGTGAGACAACGTGATCCTCCCCCCGACGCTGCGGTGAGAAGGCAGCGGGGTCGTTTCACTATGGCTTCAGTTTGCCTTCGTTATTGTCACTGCTGAGCAGCCCGAGCGACGGGTAAATGAGCAAAAATCCTGACGATCTGTGAATGGGAGGAAACCCTAAATGCTGTGAATAAGTTCTTATGAATCGACTCGGCTGATGAAACCAAAACCCCTTTTGCTCCCGAATGCAGGAGCTGAGTGATGAGCAGGTAGTGCTTCAGGGCTTGTGGGACTGTGTGAAAATGTTAATTGGGGAGAGGCCAGAGAAACAGGAGGAGAACAAAATGCAGCATTTACAGAGAGGGGCAGCCTTAATACAATGAGCAGAATTAAAAATCAGCGTGGTGACCTTGAGAGCATAGACAGCTCCTCACAGGGTGCCCCTGCCCAAAAATGTGATCTGGAAACACGGAGACACCCTGCAGCTTTCACTGCCCGCTGTGTTATTGTCTTTTCCCGGTGGAGCGCTGGAAGCAGACTGGGTGAGTCCCCTCAAATGTGCATTGGGGGGGTGCTTTTTAGTTTTTCATATCCGTGCTTTATATCTGCTGGTTTTGATAATGAACCTTTTAGAGCACTTGCAGCGAAGGTGAGGAGGATGTTCCCAGCAGCCTGGAGAGGCTGGGAGCTGGTGAGCCCAAGCCATTTGGGGTCCCAGGAGAGGGACCGGTTTGTCCATCACCCAGCACAGTCCCCAGAGTCGCTCACCCCCATCAGCTGCCGCCTCGCTCGCACCGGGACCCGGGGGACTGCCGAAGCCTTTGATTTTACAAGGTCGTTTAAACACACAGATCATAAACCCCCCGTCCCCGAAATCCTGCCATTCAGCAGAAACGTGGGGTACACAAATAACACTGGTGGCATAGGGAAAGGCTTCTACCCCCTGTTCGAGCAGGCGCTGCCGTGCCATCCCTCTCCGCTGTCCTCGCCACCCCTGGCTGCAATTCGGGTTTTTTGGGTGTTTATTTTAGTGTTGGTGATTGCGGTGGGGGATGCTGGTCCTGAACGCGTGCTCCTGCCTTGCTGGCCGGGTGGGTGGCTGAGCGGGTCCCGCTCTGTGCCCAGGGAGCAGAATTTCCTTTTTATGGATCACAGGCTTCGAGCGATCCTGCTGCCGAAGGAGGGCTCGGCGGTGGGTGTGCAGATGGAAACACCGCTACCCTGCAATTAATGGTTTACAGCTCTTGTGTGGGTACATGCCACCTCATCAATCCTCTGTATTAGCAAATGAAAAGCTGTTAAAATTAGAGGCTCAGGGATGTAAAGTGTGTGTGTGCGGTGTCGGTTTAGGTCCCACGGAGCCTGCCTCCCCTCCTGCTCCGGCTCTCGCCAGCCAATGATTTTTCGCTGGTTTGTCTGGCCAGGGAAGGGCAGGTGCCTGCCTCGTCCCCTTTGTCATGTCACTTCCCTGGAGAGTTTGCAGCTGGATCTGCTCCACATCCGTGGTCCTCTTCCACCCGATTTTGGTGGCCGCAGAGCCGGCGGCGTTGCTGTGGTGGGGTTTGGAGCATCATTGCTCTGCGGGATTCTGACTTCTGCGGGTGGGAGAAGGTTCAGGTCACTGCAGACACCGTGTCCCTGCCCGGTGTCACCGTGGGGTTTGGGACGCGCAGAGGGTTTAGGTGCTGCCGCTCCTTGCACAGAGCCCGGCAGCGGGTGGCAGCTCTTACCCGAAGGCTCGGCTGCATCCGTGTATCGTGCATTTCGGGGGTTTTCCACCAAAGAGAGAAAAT
>NW_010137925.1:37860-38998 GCF_000699245.1 Pterocles gutturalis
CTCTGCCCCGCTCCATCCTCCCCTTCGTTCCCTTCCCACCAGCCCCTCTGAACCCTGCCGGGGGGTCGTGTCGCGGGGGCTCGTGGGGCTGTTCTGCGCCGGTGCCCTGCTGCCCGCGCTCGATAGTGTCCTTCCCAGAACGTTAAGTTTTGACTGAAGAGTTCTTTAATTAGGTTGATTAATGTGTCCTGGCAAGGAGTGATTTTGCTTATTCTGTGTTTTTTGTATATATAAGCTGAAATAAGAACATCTGGTGCTTTTTTCTGCTGGATCCGATAGAATAAGTTGAAAAACAGCTTCTTTCAGAAAACTGCAGGTCGGCGGGTTTGGGGAGTGGGGGTTTTTAATTTATTGAGTGTTTTCTGGACCAGAAAGAGTGCCTTCAGCTAGCGCAATAATTCACAGACTGTTCTCCATTTTTAAACACCTATGGATGCTAACGACTTCCCCGTTCCTCCGCTTCGGAAGACGACCAGGAGGGAGCAGACACAATGCTACTGACCCTTCTGGTATTGTATCCGGCCCGTTGCTGGCCTCGGTGCAGGTGGTTTGGGAGCTGTGCGGTTGGCTTTGGCCGCAGCGGGGCTCTGCCGATGGGACCGTCCTCCAAGCCATTGCACGAGCCGCACGTGAACACGGGCTGCAAAACCGGGGTGGGACCCGCAGGGAGAAGCCTGGCGAGAGAACACGCTTTAGGCATCGTTGGAGCAACAAATATTCCCCCGTTAGCTCACGGGAAGTTCGGGTGAGCTGAAATCGCTCAAGGTGTTGGCGGTGGGTTTGGCTTTTGCCGGTTTCTCTGTGCGAGCCCATGTACCCCCGTTAGATCCCCGGTGCTTGGAGCGGAGGGCTGGCTTCCTGCTGTGGGCACGCTCCATCCTCTGTCCCACAGGCGCAAAGACTTAAAAATAGTTATTTTCCTCCCATCCTTGGAAGTTCCCTCCAATTGCAGGAAAACAAACAAACAAAAAACTCAGATGGCAGAAGTGTGGGGTTTGTTTTCTTGCAAATCAGCAGCCCATTCCCCCCCCCAGACAGTGCCACGCAGGTTTTCTCGTGGCCCTTTGGCTTAATGTCACCGTGTCCCTCGCAAGGCAGGCGCTCAGGGTGCTGGGGCTGTGCCTGGCGCTGGGGCTGT
>NW_010137926.1:0-5678 GCF_000699245.1 Pterocles gutturalis
CCTCCAGATCCAAGTGTGTGGCCTTTGCTACTTGAGTGTCTCTTTCAAGCAGCTAAAAAGTTTTTCTAAGTGAAATATGTTTCTTCGCTGCAGTTGAGAGATAAATATAGCTGGTGGATTGAAAGAAGGCCATAGAACGTGTTATGTTGCCTTACCCAGTGTTTTTTGGCTTTTTTTTTCTTCTTTTTGTGGTAATTTTGTGCTAACTTAAAATGGAAAACCTCCTGAAAGATGTTATTTTTCCCATTGAAATAAATTACATGCCAGAATGCCATTCCCTGCCTGATGCTGCAACCAGTAGAGGATTAAACCCCCCCACCCCTCTTCTCCAGCCGAGTGCCGTGTGTTTGGAAAGCAGGAGCATTTGAGCTGAGCCAGCTCTAATAATAATAATTCGGGTTGAGAAGCACCGAGCAGCCTGTGATTAGCAAAATAATGATTGCACAGTGTATAAATTGAGGGGTGGGTTTTTGACGTGGCGGGAGGAATGCACGCTGCAGCTGCCTGGGGAGGCAGTGGGGTCACGTCACCTCGTTGACATTCTCCATGTAAAAGTGGGTGCAGGAGCTGCATGGAGCAAAACAGACTTGTGAAGTGATAATTGCTTTTGAGTTTTTCCAGTAAATTCTGCTGATGGAAGAGGAGCCAGAAAACTTGTAAATCAAGAGTTTTATGCTGCGGTCTGCTCCCCAGGGTAATTTTTTTTTTTTAAATTTTGGATGCAGTTGTTGGATGTGTTCTCTCTGCTTGCCAGGAGACCAAACTTTGACTAGCTGTTGGCAGTAGGTCCTAAAAAATGGGCTAGGAAACCTTCCAAAACTTCTCCTTCATGGATGCTGGTTCAGATCTGGGTCAGCAGGATTGAGAGTGATGTCTCTGTTATAAAGTGCTGCTCTGACATGTATAAAGCCAAGCTCCTGGGCTCATAGCTGATGACTCGTTGCCTTAAAATGTAATCTGCCTTGCTGCATAACAGCGAGCTGGGCATTTTACGTATGCTTTCTCCTCCGTGCTTCGTCATCAAGGGCAGGGTTTGTCCCTGGTGGGTTGGAGGTGGCACAGATGCTGTCAGCTGTCACTTGTGCAAGGCTTCGGGACAGAGCACACCCTGGTGACGTGCACAGGCAGGCCTGGGATGAGGGACTGTTGGAACTGATCCAGCCCCCAAAAAACTGAGCAGAGCTTGGGAAATGCTTCCTAAGGATGGTGCCAGGATGGGCATCGCTAGATCTGAGCTGGGGTCCTGCCTCTGCTTGGGCTGCTGCCCAGCCTGTGTACCCTCCTCTTTTTGTTTTTACTAATTTATCTGCATATAAATATTGTACCAATATAAATAAGTCTTTAAAAAAAATAGGTTTAAGCTAAAATGACTATATGGTACTCTTAAGAGTTTCCATCAGTTTAACTGAAGTCTAGTAGACAGTAGATATCTTCCAGGCTGCCTTAAATATTTTCATAGGACTTGTACAAATAGGTCCCTGATTTTCCCCCATGATGCCCGCTACTGTAATTGACAAATAATAATAATTTAAAAAAACACCTTAATTAGACTTGTTTTACTTGAGGCAAGCAGGTGGAGTGTGTCCTTTGATCCTTTCCAGCCTCTGTTTTCTGTGATTTCATGTTTTTATTTCCTGTATCTCTTTTTTTGACAATAATCAGAAGGACATGTGTGTTCATGCGAGTGTGTGCATGTATGGCCGCACATACCACACACATACCTGCTCTTTTCCTGGATTATAAAATACGCCTATTTTTTTCCCTTTGTCAAAGACAACTGGTATTGCCTGCATGCGACTAAACAAGCCATTAAGTTAATACCACCATGTGAAGTTCAGGAAAACCTGGTGAACATTTTTCTAATAAGAGGATATTCTGGTTCTCTTGATAATCAGCCCTCCATTGTAAATTAATTTTGAGTCACAGGTTTAAATCTGTTCCAGTGGAAAAGATATTTATAGGCAGCCCAAACAGGCATTAAATCCTGGGTTATTTTAGCAGAGTTGCTTAAAATAGTACAGATTCTGAATTGGGAGAGTAACTCCAAGGGAAAAGAGAAAAAATTAAACAATACAAATCATGGTTTGGTGGCACAAACCTTTTGTCCCACCCCAACCCTGACAGAAATTTGGCAGAGGCAGCAGGCTGGGTTTCCTCGCTGTGAGACTCTGGATGCTTGTGATTGCTCTGTGTGGTCTTCCCTGCTGGTACTCACCTCCACTTTATTTTACAGATGCCAGAAAATTACTATGGAAGTCAAAACGATGCCAGTTTTGTGCAGGTTGTTCCCCTGCTTCCCACACACCTCCTGTACTTGCAGGGAAAAGGGTTTTCTGGAAAATGTGCCAGCATTTTGGAGACATGGTATTCCCATGATTTTGGGTTTTGACCTCTTTTTCCTTTCCCTTCTTCCATACTGTGTGCGAGCAGGACATCCCCAAGTTGGCCCGCAGCTCTTCCCACCAGTCCCACCCAGTTTATCCGTTGCCTCTGTTCCCAGTGCCTGGGATTACCACGGCAGCTGCGGCCCTTGGGATTGTGGTTTCCTCATGGTAGAGTATTATGTCAAGACAGTCCACGCTTTGGGGAGGGGGCAGCTTGTGTGCTGACAAGACGGGGTGGCTCAGAGGAGTCGGTGCCCAGGTTGAGGTGAGCTGGGAAACCCACTGATTTTCCAGGGGTGCAGAGGATGCTCAGTGCCTGGAGCACGGTGGGTTTTGCAGGCAGCATTGCAGCAGTGAAGCTCAAGGCTCTTAAATCTCCTTTTGCTCTTTTTTCCCGAGAAATCCAGTGTTGAAAGGCAGCGTGCAAAATTTTCTCCTCTTTCTCATCCAGGTGCTGGTCTTAGTGCTGGTATGGCAGATGAGTACCCCTCAGACACGGCATCGCCCTTGCGCCTGCCGTGCTGCAGGTGATGGATGCGCTGCCCCTGGTGCAGCCCCTTCGATATCCTTGTGGGTCCTTGGTGGAGGACCTTCCCCTGGCTGGTGGGAAGGGCTTTCCTCTTAACTGGCCCATGCTATCTGGCTGCATACCTTTGCTTGTGTGTGCTTAGCCTGAGTAAACAAGAGCTGTGCTTTCATTGCTGCTTTATCACGCAGGAATGGCAGCAGGCATGGCAGTCCGGGTGTAAAAAGCTTTTACACTGTGCAGGGTGTGTGCACACTCGTATTTCCATTCCTTGGTCTCGGGTACTTCCTTTGTTCTCCTGATACTGGATCATCTTTACAAGATTAAAAAGTGACAGCAATCTTAGTTTTTTTCCTGAAACAGTCCCTGAGCAGGGCGGAGCGGTGAAGTTAGCATCTGGAGCTGATGTATTTATTATTGATGATGCCTTTAAATGATTAAACAATTTTTCCTTGCATTATTTAGGGGAATTATGATATTCATCATTAATGGAAAGATGTCTGGGGCAATCTGTGATTCGCACTCATAAACACCTTCTCTCCTCTTTTTGTTATTTGCTGCCTTCTCCCAGCTCTTGCTTGTCCTTTTGGATTTAATGTTCGTCCTTCTGTTGATATCTCCTGCTGCCTTCCCCCTTGGTGTAGCTGACCCATGGCTGTGTAAGGGTTACTTGTGTTTTCTTCTAGACAGGTAACTTAACTTGCACTGTCACCAGCACTTACAGAAGGGATGTGGTAAACTGGGTAAGGAAATAAGGTTTAGAAACTTTCAAGTACATTTTGAGAGCTCCTTGTAGCAAGTGTTGTTCAGATTAATGTTCTTTATTTTGCTGTCAAGGATAACTGGAAGCATGAACAACATTGGCATTAGTTGTGCTTGTCTCCCTGCGACATGATGCAATATTACAGCTGGGTTTTATTGCAAACTGAGACAAAGTTAACTGATAATTTGGTTGTGACAGGGTAGGCTTCCCTCTGCAAAGATGAGAGTCTCTCTGCACCAGTTAGTTTCACTGGATCCTTAAGTAATTAAAACACTTTTTTTTTTTTTTTTTTTTTTTTTTTCCACGGAGGAGAAACCCTGTTTCCAGGGTGCAGTTTTAAACGTGAAAATGTGCCTGTTAGCTTACCTGCTGCCCTACAGGACATCCAACATCCCCCAGTGGAGCCTGGGTTGACCTCCATATAGTAAATTCAGTCTTTGAAGTTAGTTATCTTAAATTGTTAATCTAAAAGCTGTTTTTTTTAAAGAAGCAGATATTTAGGTGAAATCTTAATTGATGATATTAATTATTTTGGCTGAAACTGTATATGTGCCTCATGCAGAGTCTGTCCCTAGGAGATGAGGGGGACAAGAATGGTGTGAGGTGGCTCCACACTAGGTTGGGAGATAAGAACCTCAGCTTCAAAGGGGTTTGTGGAAAGGATGAAAACTGCACTTGGAGTTGGTGGCTTCCTCTGGAGCATGCAGAACAGGATAGCCTTAAGTAAGAAAAAAAGAATCTAGATAAGAGATCGCCCCTCTTCATTCTTCTTCCTGCCTTAACTAATGTTTGTTTCTGGCTTTCAGACTCAAAAATCCCTCCTGTAGGAGCCTGGAAAAGAGTTAATGCTTTTGTAAATTCTTCCCATGCAGCTCTATAAGGGAAAACAATTTATTTGCGACTTCTTCACCCTGTTTCATTGATGCCCTGCTTGCCCAGCCTCTTGTGATGGAGAAGGTGAGGTGCTTCTCACCTGGCATCTCCAGTTTGCTCCAGTGCTCCTACAGGGTCTTCCTGGGAAGAATTGAGTAGCATGAGCAGGGACCTCACAGATGTGTGGCAACTTGGAAACACAGTCATTTTGGGAGTGGACTCAGAGGAAGGTCTCTTGATATTTCTCTACTTCATCTCTTGTAGCTTTCATCCTTTGGGCAAGCTGTTGAACTCCAAGGTTATGAAGGGCACTGTACTGGTATTTGGGGAAAGGAGGCCCTGCTCCAGGAACATAAGGATTTATTGTTTTTTTATTCCACCTAATCTCTCTGCAAAGGCTCTGTTTAATGTCTTACCCTTGTTTGAAATGTGGAATTTATCTGCTGCTATTATTACCCAAATGCAAAGGAGCCATAAGACTTTTTGTTTGTATCACTTTGTGCTCAGGGTCCCGACTGTGGGCTGGGGCTGCCCAGGCCTCTGCAAAATAAGTTTTTTCCCCTTGTTCTACAGCAGTCTGTCCTGCAACTACAGCTCCTTTTCCTGTGAAAGACCCGACTGGGGGTGGCAGGCTGTGTGTGATGCTTTTGGAGGTCTCATTCCTTGCAGACAGGTTTCCTTCCTCCCCTGCGATGCTGAAGGTGCAGAGGAGGCAGAGGATGGTCTCCCTATCTAGACACCCCACGTGGCCCCACCATCCTACTTCTGAATTCCTTCCTAGCAAACTGTAACTTATCCCACAGGCTAAACCGGTTCCTTTCCACATAAACACCGCTGCTCCGTGGGATGCTCCTTGTCCCCCCGCAAGCTACGGCCGCCTCTCCGAAGTTGTGCTCCCCTCCCAGTGTTTTCCTCCACGCGTCCCAGGAAGTACTTTGCAGCCAGCTAGTCCCTTGTGCCATGGATGACACCCCATTTATTCCCATTTATCTCCCTTTCTGGGCTGCGCCTGTGCTCATGGCTGGTCACGCGGCTCCCACGGGGCCGTGATGGCTTTGCTGGCACTGAGCATCCCCGTGGGCACGTGGTCCTGGAGGGCAGCGCTTGGGCCCCCCGCCCTGGCCTCCGCTTT
>NW_010137926.1:5741-7356 GCF_000699245.1 Pterocles gutturalis
CCGCTGACTGCAAAGAGCAATTATTTAGTGGGATTTTGGGCAGAGGGAGCTCACAACAGTGAGGCTGCTCTTAATCTGAGCCATGAAGCTGCACCAGATGAGTCACGGGGGAGGGAAAAAAAAAATCTCTGAGTCATAATCCCTAATACTACAAAGCGGATTTGCTTTGGGTTTGGTTTTTTTTTTTTTTTTTTTTGTGTTCCTGCGTGCTGACTAATGCGCAGAGAAGCAGTGAAAGCCCTTTCTCTCCTGTTTCATCCATGAAGAATGTAGCCCTGTCTCCCCGCTCCTCGTCTCCATGGTTTAACCTGGTGCTCCCCCCCTGCTTCCCAGCCAGGTCCGAGACCTGCAAACCACCCCCCCTCAGCTGGGCTCTGCTCCCCCATCCTCAAAAGCCCCCAGATGCCAGCGGCTGCAGGGGGGCACCAGCAGCTGGGGACGTGCCAGGCGAGAACCACGTGTCGGTAGCTATTTGTACAGCAAGGAGGGACACCTTTGAAATACCAGTGTTGTGTAACCAGCACCTGCTCTTTGAGCATCTCAACATGATTTATGAAGGGGGTTTAATATGGTGATGGCCACCCAACATCCACAGCTCCCCAGAGGTGTTCATGCAGCTACCTGAGCCTAAGACCCTGAGGAACTTGAAGTCTGTGTATTTTTACAAGGCATCTGATCTGTGGCATTTTATTCTGTCAGCCAGCTCTCATTGTGCTTTCAGATTCAGACGGTGCCAGGATTCCTATTCTGTTGAGTTCATTTTAATTAGATCTTGCTCCCCAAAAGACATGTATAAAATCAATACGAATTTAATAAAATATACCCGCCCCTACCCTTTGCTTGCACTGCAGTAGGGCCAGGGATGCAGTATTGAACCGAGTCCCCAGGACCGGTGCTGTTTGCAGAGGCAGCAGTGTAAAGGAGAGGCGGTGGACGTCCCCAAAGATGTGTCCAAGGGACCGTGGTGGTTGCAGGGGTTTAAGTTGTGGGTGGCAGAGCTGGTTCCCCTAGGAAGGGCAGCTTCTGCCTGGGGAGCCAAGTTTTGGCTGTCTTGTTATTTTAACCGATTACATTAATTTCCTGGATGAAGTAACTAAGTGACATTATTTACGTTATATCACAAATATGAGCGGCTGTTTTAGACTCCATGTACATTTGAAAATATTTCTTTTGCTTAAAGCGCGCAGAATTGAAAACTCAGGGCACGGATACACACCCGTACTGGCACACACACTGGAGAGAGATGTGGGTGATTTAAATTTCAGTGAGCAAAGTGTTTCTCTGGAATATGAGACCGTTCTTTTTGCCTTACAGCGTCCTTAGATAATTTTGCATTATTGACAGCTGTTGGTGATAGGATAAATGTTCCTCCCCAGAGAGAAGCTGGCAGCATTCTGGTCCAGGAATGTCAGCTCGGAGTTCCTGGTGCTGGATCTGAGTTTCACTGCCCCTCGGATTTCCTACAACTAAAACCACTTGGATGGAGCCACAATCCACACTGTGATGTTTATAGGCTGTTTTGGTTTTTTTTCCCCTTGTGTAAGGTTATTTTTCAGTTCTCTGGTGACATTTGCTACCTCCCTGTAGGAAAAGACGAGATGCTGTTTGGGGCGGG
>NW_010137926.1:7384-35992 GCF_000699245.1 Pterocles gutturalis
CAGGTGTCACCTACGGTAGATGATGTTGTCGGCTCCCCCACTGCTGTGTGCAGCTCTTCTGCTGGGCAGCTGAAACCAGCTCCCAGGAAAAAAAAAGCTTCTTCAGCAAAAAAAAGGGCTTTTTTTCTGATCTTCCTTCCTTGCTGCCTCCGTAGAGCTATTTCTAAATCAGCTGGATTTCATTGGCATAACGGTACTGGTTGGGGCTGTGGGTGTATTCTGAATTTTCTTTTAATTTTCTTGTCATCGTTTTACTGGCTCCTGGCACATCTTACGTATGGATCAAGCCAAGGCAAATGTGAGATGCCTTGGTTTCTTGTCTGCGGAGAGGAGCTAATATGCCTTGGGATGTGAGGATGGGTAATTTGCAAGTCTCTGGTTATGGATTATTTTTTCTTCCCCTGTGTGTATGAGATTTAAGGAGGAAAGGAAGTCTTTGGATAGTAAAATTAGATTTGTATTTTTTAAATACTAAAGGATTTTTCTGTATGCAAAGTCTTCACTGATTGGCTATCTAATTCTTTATTTTTTTTTTTTTTTTAGCCACCTTACCTATAGGGATGCTGATGTTGGAGTAAGTGCTCTTAATCTGCCGAGCTGACCTGGAATGCAGACAGACCTTTTCCCAGTCAAATCCAGCACCTTAACACAGGATCACTCCCCCAGCCTGCCTGCTGCTGCCCTCAGTTGTCAGTGGTCAGTCGCTGTCTCAGCCAGCCTGCTCAGTCCAGCCTTGCCTGTGGCAGTGCTGTGTGACCTGTGATGCTGTGATGACAGCAACCCCTGGCATACCAGCAGGCAGGGAGGGTGGTAATATTTTAAATAAAAATCCGTCCACCTGAGCCTGGCCAAGGGTCTGAAATGACACATGGATTCCCTTTGAAAACATCCCCTCCCCTTACACTAAATCTAAGTGAGATGGAGATACTAATTAAATTTGTGCACTTCTGGCATGCAGAAGAGGCTAAAGACAAGTGCATTAAAGCAGGTGACGCGATCCCAGCAGCTTTACTGGGGGGGGAGACACACCGCATTAACGCATTACCGCTGCGAGGCTTTGATAGAATGAGGGCAAACTTGTATAAGGTGCCGACGTTTCCGCTTGGCTTTATATTTGCATAATTGCCCGTGCTTTCACAGGGCTCCTCTCTTGCAAATGGTTGTCCAAACGTTAAATAATCTTCAGCAGCTTGGGGCTGTCGGTGGCTGTAATTTCATGCCTTGAAGGGTGGAGAGGGTTCGTGCTACATGAGGTTTTGCTGAAGGTGGAGCTCCTCCAAGAGACTGGCGCTCTGCCACCGGTTCCTGGGACAACTCAGCTGTGCACAGCAAGACCTATTTAAACTCAAGGTTGTTATGTTCCAGAGTAAACCTGTGTGCTACCTTAATTTGGATTAAATGCAAAACTCCTGGTTATTCCTGAGCATCTGTGGCTGGAGCATTCTAGGGGATGTACCCTGTGGTTTATTGTACTGGGGTGGCCTTGGATTTGTCCCCAGCTGGTTGTCCCCAAGCTTTATGGAGGCTGGAGAACCAGTGCTCAGATTTTTCCGTATGTCCTCAGTGCCAATGAGATGCATTTCAGCTTAGGTAAAGCCTGTGCTGCAGATGTGCCTGTGTACAGCTAGGCTTTTCTGTTCGTTTGACCAAGAGTTTGGAGGCAAACCTGGGGTCCCAAGGTCACCATGGAGCCGGTGGGACCACTCAGCAGATGTGCAAGTTGAGACCTCCCAGCCTTGTAGGGAGCTTGGGCTTACCTGGCTGGTGCAAACCCTCTGGTCTCATGGAAACCCTCGCAGCTCCCGAGTCGAACCTTACGTTAGAAGGCAGTGGAATACAAGAAATGAATCCGTTCGTGTATCCTGGTAGTTGTATCAAAGCCACTGGGGATGTCCAGAAGGAAATGGTGTCACACATTGGCAAGGCAGCAGCCGCGTGTACTGGCTTAACTGAGATTTGGTCATTGAAAATTTGCAGCTGAAAGGCTGAACTATGAATCTTGGACTTTAAAGTAATTTTTATCTAAACATATGGATCTGAAAGCTGAAAACTTATCAGAGGTACAGGCAAAGTGTCTGAGTGCCTTTGAAAACAAATGGCTTAAAAGAATACTGAGCAGTAATCTCCAAAGACGTCCCCAAAAAGTGGTGGAAGTATTTGGGGGATAAGAAACCAGAATGTCTGCTGTAGCAGGGGTGCTGCTGGGCAGTGGGATGGAGACACACTGGGAGATGGTAGGGATAACCCTTCTCTTAAAACATAGTCAGATAGAGAATATTATATGGGATTTATTGTAGCGTGCACGTGAAGAGCTTTCAGTGGTAGACAAGGGTGGTGGAGCCTTGCTTGTCATTGAAGTGCTGGCCAAGGGTAACAAAAAATGGACAGAGGAAACTCAGTTGAAGGCTTTGGGAGTTCTCCTTGGAGGAGTGGGGTAAGCCCCAGGATATATGGCACTCTCTGTCTTGTTGTGGTTTTGTCCTTGCTGGCAGTTTAAGCTTGATTCATGTTGATGATACGTAGCCCAGTGCTGAGAAGTGGTTCCTTGTGGTTTGGAAGTAGATTCCTCCTATCCTTGTTGCTGCACCTGTAAAATGGGGTAAATAATACTTCTTTTCTCTGCAGTAGGCTTTTGAACCACTGAGTTTCCGGAGCGTCCTGTTACATGTCCAGAATGAGTTCCCGTCAGAGGGGATGGTTGTAAGAGTTGTAAAGAGCTATCTGGGTGGTAGAGGATAAGCGGCAGCCACTTAAGAAATGCTGCTAATGAGAGGAGGAATGCAAGACGTGTGTAACGCTGCTGGGATCATGAAGGTCTCTTAGTTACCCTCACGAGCAGCCAAGGGGTATAATCTCATTAATGAATTTATCAAGCTGCATCTTAAGACGGCTTAGGCTGCCTGCCCTGGGACTGCTGGAAGTCATCCAGAGCTGGGCATGGCTGGGGACCTTCTTCCTCCAACTTGAAGTTGTTCGTAACCAGCTGACACTCCTTTATTCTGGTGCCAGTGTTGTCCTTTAACTTAAGTCACAGCAGACAGCAGTCTTATCCCCTCTGAGCCATGTGGGAATTTCTAGTGGGACCAGCCTTCACTAAAACCGACCTTTGCCCAACTCTGGCACCAAGCCCCAGGCTTGGCGTCACTGTGGAAAACTGCAGTTCTTAGAAGGAGCAACAATGAAAACTTTTTCATGATTGGGTCGTCTTTACCAGGATTGTCTGGCAACATGGGATATAAAAAGTACATGCAACTTGATGGCATATTTATTTTATGTTATAATTGTGGCAGTGGTGACTAAGAAGATACAGTTGTAATTCTGTGGTGGTTTCTTTCATAACAGACTGCTAAGATGAAATGTCTACTTCCAATTTTCTGCAGACTTCAGGTGCTGCAGCTTTGTTTAAACTATTTGCATATTTTTAAATGAGGGTCATGGGAGCTGAGGTGAAACACGCTAAATAGCTTTTAGGCTGGTTCACCTAGCTTTCAGGAGGTCCTCCTCTGTGCTGCAGGTTTATTGCAACTCCGTCTACTCATGCAATGAATTCAGGACAAGCCTCTGCTGTAGTTGGACAAAGATGCTTTTTGCAGCAGCATAGTTTAAAGTAGACATGTACTCTGCTGTAAATAACGTTTATCTGTCCAGTTGTACTTATGGTGGTTGTAATTTGAGGTCCATCCATCTCCCTTGCTGGCCCTTAGGAACGAACATTCGGTGCAGAACAAACGGTGACAGGACCCTTGCTTTCCGTGCGTTGTTTCATTTGTGTGAAAGGGAAGGAAAAAGAAAAAAGAGCAAAAGCCAGCAAAAACAAAAGCAGAATTTCTGCTGCAGCTGTTTGAAACAGTAGGTGAACCACAATGTGATGTTGTGGGTGTTTGTTTTATTTTTCCCCTCATTTCCTCATCCAGCTTTTATTATTTATTCAGTCGTGGTGGTAGGAAGGGACCATTCTTAAGAGTTGGTGCCTTGCCTTGGTGATCCCTGGAACCAGATGTACTCCCATTTACAAGCCTGCAGAACTTGCTCACATTCCCTGCTTCCCAGCATGCTGGGTGGCTCTGACTTTATGAAGGGCTATCGATCATGAGAACTGATTTCTGTGGAGCCAGTATATGAGCTACCAAACTGGGGAGTTGAGGTCAGGATGCTATGTAACCACAGTGACATAATACACAAGGTTTTGACTTGCAGAAGGTTTGGCCGGTGTGGCTAGAAGCACTTGCAGACCTATACCACTTCTCCTGGAGTTTGTCTGGGGACACGTGGGAATGGAGACCACCACGTGAAGCAGCTCAGGCACTGTCATGCTGTGTAACCTGGCACATGATAGTCACCTGAAATGGGTTGCTGTTGGTGCTCTGTGATCCTGTGTAGGAGGAGTGGAGAGTGGTAGGTGGCAAGTGCCTGAGCAGTCTTGCTTCCACTCACCTGGGCTAAGGAGTCAGCACCCTCCTGTACTGCCAGGCATGATGTTATACGCTGCTGAGATGCAGAATAGGTCTGTGGGACAAAAACACAAAAAGAAAGCTATGTGAGATAAAAATTTTATAGAGAATCGTAGAATCATAGAATGGTTTGGGTAGGAAAGGACCTTAAAGATCATCTCGTTCCAACCCCATAGCCATGGGCAGGGGCACCCTCCACTAGCCCAGGTTGCTCAAAGCCTCATCCAGCCTCGCCCTGAACACCTCCAGGGATGGGGCATCCACAGCTTCCCTGGGCAACCTGTTCCAGTGCCTCACCACCCTCACAGTAAACAGTTTCTTTGTAATATCTGATCTAAATCTACTCTCTTTCAGCTTAAAGCCGTTACCCTTGTCCTATCGCGACACTCCCTGATAAAGAGTCTCTCCCCGTCTTTCCATGTGTATCTGTGTCTCTACATGGACGTACATAGTTGGTTTCAGCAGTGGCCCTGTGGTTAAAGGGACCTCAAGGGGTGGTGGCAGGTGGTCTTCTCCCAGTGGCCGTGGTAGGTGTTGTCATCCCTGTCAGCTGTCTGCTCGGCTTCCTGGAGGCTGCCGTGCTTGCCATGGGGGGCGGAAGGGGAACTGGTGTCAGCTCCTCAGCTGTTACCAGTCGCAGCTGGGGAATTAGTTTCAACTGTTGATTTAATTAAGCTGGACAATGCAGCAAGTTTTTTGTGGGTGCTGGTGGCAGCATCCTCTCACGCCTGCCTGCAGTGTGGGTCTGTGCTCTCCAAAATGTCTGAGGTTGGGCACCGGATGCTGACCAAGAGTGGTGGTTGGTTTTGATCCCGTCTGGTGACTCCTCTGCCCCTATGTTTAAAAACTATTCCTTTCACTGGAAGGCTCATCACATGGTCTCTGGAAGGTTCACAGAGTTATTCCTGCTCCTTTAGATATGCAGAGCTGTGATCTTTAGGTATTGTGGCCTCATGTGCCTCAGGGCATCCTAATGAATAGGACTTCATCAGTGCAATTGAACCACTTAAAATAATATACAATAAACTACTGCAGGCTTCTGGGTTGTGCTTATCTATGGGGATACTTGAGGGCTTGGATTTAGAAGACAGTTTCACAGAGGTCCCTTGCTAGGGGGCACATGGAGGAGGAGGGTGGCAGGAAGTGGTGATGTTAAGGCACCGGGATCACAAGGTCTCTCATCCCTCGTGCCCCACACGTGGGGCTATTTATACCGCTCCGTTACTCTGCATTAGGGTTGGAGAATGGACTCCAACCATCCCTCCCAGTTCCATGTGTGGTCTTTAATGGCTTTATCCCGCTGTGAATGCTCATGAGAAGACAGGAAGATAGGGTGTCCTTGGATCGTCTTGGGTGTGTTCATGCAGATCTCTGCCAACGTGACTGTTTTGATTCAAGGAAAATCAGCAATTTCCCTCATTTTTTTTTTGCGTCCTGATTAGTGCTAGTACATGAACTGCATGGGGAACCATGCGGCAGCTGTGCATGTTCCCAAACCTGTGGTCCGACCTCCTCAAATAAAGCTAAAATGCACCCAGAGTTCCTGCAGATACTTACTTCTTGCTTGCAACAAACTGTTTACATCCACCTTGGGTAGCCAAGTGGACCAAGGTTGGCAGCTCTGAGAAAATATAGCCCCGAGAGGGTGAATTTTTACACCTTTGGCTTGTGTTGGTGAGAATAACAGTTGCCAGCTGAACTGGGCTTTGTCAACTCAAGGCCAGAACTTTGGTATAGCTGTGGAAAGAGCAGGCTGGCTTTGGCATGTCTGGATATCGACATGATGCATTTCCTGGTGGTAGGTGGTGGGAAAGCCCACATCTGCTATGAAATGAACACTACTTTCCTTGGAAAAGTACTTACCAAGATAGCGATGATGGACAAGTCTCTCCTGATAAATGTGACTTCACAGACCGTGTTTTCAGCATCATGGGAAAAAATGGAAGAGGTATCTTAACATGTCAGACTATTTAAAGAACAGGTCTGGAGGTTTGAAGGTAATGCATTCTAAAAATAAATGTTAAAAATGGTTCTCGAGCTTGGGCCAGGTTATTTCAAGATCAAAATCAAGGCCAGTACACTCCAGTATAGGTTTCCAGGTAATTTTTATCAGCTTTGTTAATCCATGCTGCTTTTGAGGTAGGAAAAAATGGTAATATCTACCAAGATCTTTCCACTTTCTCCTTGAAAATATACTCCTAAGGAGTCCTGACTCGTTCTGCCAGTCTTATGTTCACAGCCCTGTTGCTGTATTGTGTGAGGCTCTTTTCCTTTTATATCAGTTTACCCATCAGGGAAACAGAAAAAAAAATAAAGCAAACTAGTTTTGGTGTTTTTAGTGTAATCAAGACTCTGGTAACTTTTTTTTTTTGTCTGTGGTGATGTGTGTATAGTGACAGTGTGTGGGTGACTTGAAAGGGGTACAGAAGAATTTAAAAAAGGTTGATAGCAAAATAAAGAAATAAATTAAAAATTGCTATCAATATGAACCCAGATAGACAGACCAAAAACGTAAGAAATAGCTAACATAACTTCTTTTGACTTTTCTGATATCTCACTTGCTGGCTCCAGCGCTTCTGATGGCTCAGAAGTCCGTCCCGCTGGATGGCAGAACCAAAGCACGCACATCAGCCGGAGCCGGCTGGGTGCTGGGGAGGATGTGGAGGAGGGCAAAGCTGGGTTATGGCCAGGCACGAACAGCCTGGTCCAGCCTGGGAGGCAGCGAGAGTATTTTGATGGAACCAACGTCAGATTTAGATCTAAGCATCCTCTTGATGGTAGCTTCTGGCACCTTCCTCTGGGGCTGAATGAAGCATTCCTCATGTGCTTCCCTTTGTGAATCTCCGAAGATCCCTGTTGCTGGCTCTCAAGTCCCGAGTCTGTCGTGCTTTGCTGCCAGGTCAGAGAGCCAGAGGGTTGGAGCTGGAAAAGCTGTCGGGGCTTTTTGACGTGCTGGTGATATTCTTGCTGCACTAGTCCCTCATGGTATTTTTTGGGAAGGGAGCAGAAGTCCTCAGCTTCCAGCTGCTGGGGCTTTTGCTTGCACCACGGTGTGGGGCAGCCTCTGCGGATGGATGGATGGATGGGGCTGAGCCCTGGCAGGAGCCCCCGGGGATGGGAATGGGCTCCGCTTTCCTGGGACACGCTGTTCTGATCCCCCTGGCTCTGGGGACACCTTTGAGCATGGGGTCCCCTCCTCCCCGCCCTTAGCTCGCAGTGTCCTATGAGGATGTAACTCTGGTCCCAGGACCTGTTGGAGCAAGCAGCCATGACGGTGATTGTTTTTCCAAGATAATCTTTTATCAGGAAAGCGGCTCGGCGGATGTGGGTGAAAGGTGATGCCGGCACGCTGCCAGCACAGGTCGGCCACCACTTTCCCGGCTGTGTCCTTGGCTTTTTATAGCCTTGTTGCATCATGCCGCAGCTGCCACCCACCTCCCGGCGGCTCTGAGATCATGGGGCAGCGTTGGTACCGCGCGTGCTGGGTTGGCAGCTGGAGCACGTGCCAGCAGCTGGGCACACCGCAGTGTTGGGTTTGCTTGGTGGCTTCAGCCACAACTGTGTCTAATCTGATAGCCCGACTCCCAAATAAGCAGCATCAGATGAGTCACAGGAGGGCATGTGGTGTCATCTTGAGAAAAACCTCATTAAGTTTAATCTCCTATAACGATATTTTGTTTGTTAGCCCTGAATCACAAAGCTCATTTGTTACTATGCCACTTACTATGGTGTCCCCTTCTTCCATCTTTTCTTTTTCTTTAATCTGGGGAGCTTCCTTCACCAAGTCTGATGATGTACCGTGTGTATCAGCTTTTCATTTGCTCTCCTAAGTAAACGGAGAAAGCTGTCTGGAAAGGCCACTAACTTCTCCTCCAGCATCGTTCCCAAAAAGGATGAGTTCAGCCTAGGAAGGAGATGGGCAAAAAGGGTGTCTTGATGTGCAGCCTTCAGAAGGAACTTATTTCAGACAGATAGCCCCTGAATCCCTGCAGAATGGATAGAGGACTTACAGGGGTACCACTGCTTCACTTAAGGAGAGATAGTATCTGCCTGCAGTATTCACTCTCCATTCTTGGTCATAAAGGATGGACATCTAAATGAAAATAGACCTTCTGTTCCCCTGCCCTGTCCCTGGAGCAGATTGTGACCACGAGAGAGAAATCCTGACTCCTTTGAAATCAGTGGAGAGGCTGAAGTGGGACTGTTTGCTCCTGGCAAGGGTAAGTCAGATGCTTCAGAAAGGCTCATCATCTTAAGTGGCTCTTGGGAAGGAGGGGAGCCGAGCTCAGAGCACAGGCAGCAGCTTTGTGTCCAGTGTAGCTCAGGTGCCTGCGACCGGTGGTGATGTATGGGTTTGCTTTTGCTGTTAATATATTTGCCCAGTAGGTAAGAGATATCCCTGACTTTACACATAGATTTTGTAGATCCCCCAGGTTTGGTAGACATGCTGATGTGCATTTCTCCCCCCTAGAAGCCTTTGTGCAGGTTTTAGCTGAGCCTGGGGCAGGGGAGCTGTGGAAGCAGTGACTGGTCAGTACTACAGGAACAGTTGGACAGGCTCCTGGCATTTTCCCTCCCCATCCAGTGAGCTCAGATTGATGTTTAAACAGCTTCATCTGACCCTACCTTTTTTTTTTTTTTTTTTTTTTCCTTCCCCCCCTGGGGCAAATTGAAGAGCACTCACCTGCATCACATCACACTCTTGGCACTGACGGGGAGAGGCAGTGCTTCCAGTAATGGGGCCATGGCAAAGAGCAGAGAGGGCAGTAATGCCTAACCATGAGATGGGTTGGCAGAGTGAACCCTGCACTGTGCATGGCAGCCTCATCCCTGCAGAAGAAAACAGACCTTTTGGTCTCCTAAGATCTGCTGAGACTCAGGGAGCAGGTCTTGTATGTAAATACAGTATTTAACTGCATGCACATGCAGCAAGTGGTATGTGGCTAGGAATTCCTTTGATACTTTTAGATGCTAATGTAGTGATAAAATAATCCTGTTTTTTCTTTATTTTTCTCTTAGCTTTCTTCCAGCGTGCAGGCTCTTCAGAAAAAATGGTCATTAAGCATTTAAGAGCCTGGATATGACTAAAATTAAAAATACTGTAGTGATAAATGAGTGAGAAGAGGTGCAGTACATTGTCAGTCTTGGAATAAAAATTAAAAACTCTCTTCTTTGGTTTGCAGGAAGGTTAGTTGGTTTTGGGTGCACATTCAGGCATCAAAGTGATGGAGATGCCAGCCTGGGGAGGTCATCCATCCATCCGCCCAGCTGAGCTGGAGCCTGACCACTGCCGTTTGCGCATGGTGCAGGGTTGGTGGGGTGTTAGTTGGTTCCCTGCAGTTTGCTGCAGGCTTTATATTTATTTGTCAAACACAGAGAGGGTTACACAGGAGCCAGGCATGTTTGTAGGGGTCTTGTTTTTCCTGTTTTTGTTTTTTTTTTTCCTCCTCTTGATGTAGCTGTGATAATCTTCACAAAGGATGGAGACGATGTAGGCAAAAGTAGAGTGATGAGAGACTTGGTAGGACTGACTTGGTTTTGGTGAGGAGGATTAAAACGGTGGTGCACAGTAAGGGAGTCCTCTGCAGGTATGAGACAGAGAGCAAAACATCCTTTCACAAATGCGTGGGACGGCACAGGTAGAGATGGAGCCCGGTCCTTGATGGGAATCTTTACATCAGCAGAAAAGGGATTCTCTCTTGGATATCAGCAGAAAAAATGAGTCCTGGGCTGTAACTTTGTAGTGTAACTGTATGATACAATAAATAAAACTGTTCCATGCTGGATTTAGTCAAATCAGTCCAACAGCCATGTTTGGATAAAGTCTAATCCTATACTGTTATGAAATCTTTCCTAATAATAATAATATTTTCTTTCACCTCAAGAAGATCCTGAGCTCGTGCCTGTTGACTTCGCTGAGCCGCACATTAAAGCTGCCTGTAACAGCGGGCAGGCATTTATTTGGATTTGCCAGATGAAATGAGTCAAATTATTCCATGGGCTTTGGTTTAATGGCAAACACTTTCTGTTATTATTTGCAGAATATTGAACATGTGCCCTTAATAAGTGGGAGCTTTAAAAAAAGTAACAGGAAGACAGAGCCTAGTGTGCCAAAATGGCTCTGTGCTGCTATTCCCAGAGATGTTTTGAAATCTTCACCTCAGTTGCCTTTTGCGGAGCCGTGTGCCAGCCCTGGAGCACGTGGGGCTTCTCCTGGGCTCTGTGGGGATGCTCAGACCTCAAGCCAAGTGTGACAGTGCACAGGGAAAGTCATTACCACTGAGCTCCTGTCCGGTGCTTGGAGGAGGAGGCAGCCACTGAGAATTCATCTTTAAAAGGAGCCAGATATTAAGCTTGAAATGCTTCAGCCATGCAAGGGGTGATTTGCGCTCGTTAAAAAATGTCTTTTTCCTTCTTGGTCCCTACGTCCTCACTGCATCTCAACTAGCTTTGGGCTCTTTTGCTTTACCCGCAAAAAGCTCTCACAGCAAGAGCAGCACATGGTTTCCTTTGGGTTGATGAGTTGAGCTGGTCCAAAGGAGCACGGAGAGGAGCAGTGGGCTCAGAAATGTCACCTTTTGGCCTTTTTGGTCCCACAAATGAATTTGGTGTTTGTGGGGCCAGACCTGCACTGGTTTGATGCCACAGCGATCAAAGTTGGCCAGCACTGGGGTCTTCTGCTGAGTCTTTGTCCCACTGGTGCCTTCAGAAGACCTACCCCACCATCCCGGCTCCAGTGGCTGACACTTCTCTACCTTCTTGGAGTTCAAGCAGCGGTAGCGTGGAGGGTTTAATGACAAAAGTTGCAGATCCAGCTTAATAGAGGAGTTGCAGGAGGTTGCGGTGGTGGGGGGTTGATGAAAGCAAATGTCAACTGCAAAGGAGATACTTTAAGTTGGTTCATTTTACCTTTGAAAAGTAAGGAGCTGGTGTCTTCTGTTCCCCCCCCCTTTTTTTTTTTCGTTGGTATCTAATTAATCTCTCTATTAGCCACTTTTATAATTTTAGCACAACTCCTTTGCTCCTGGAGTGTTGTAGTCCTGTGAGAATTCCAGCATTTGTTTGACTATAAAGCTTGTTTTTAGCCTTCATAATGACAGCCTAGATCCTGAAGTCTTAAAGAATAGGTCTAAGATAAAGAACCGAAAACGTAATGAGCAGGAGGATTATGTTTGTAGCTGGTTTAGTGATTTTTTTTTTTTTTCCTTTTATTGTAAGCTGGTAACTAATGCTGTAGACTGAAAATCATAAATAAAAGGTAGCAAAAAGTGACTGCAAGCTTCAGACTGAGCCATGCTCTGGGAAACCAAGATGGTTCATGGTGACCAAGCCAGGCATGGCAAGCCGTGGTTCATTTTGGCCAAGGCAAGAAGTGAGTTTGCAGTGAAGTTTCTTAATTTCCTGGGAATCCTGCAGTGGTACCCAGTGAGGGAGCCTGGCCCCGGGCTGCATGTCGGGATGAAGCTCTGGAGATGGAGCAGCAACTCCATCTCGTACATGTGAGAGCTCTTGCTGGTTTTTGGGGCTAGACATGGGCCAGCGGGAGAGCTGATGATTTCCTTGCTGCCATGCGCTTGCATATGGGACCAGAGGAGAAAAAAAGAGGCTCTTGTTTGAGCCTGCTGGTGGCACAGGAGGTGAAATGGTGTCTACTTGGGTGTGAACAGTGGGATGGAAATCTGGGCGAGTGCCAGTTTCCAGCAAAGGAGCAAATACCAAATGTCTGTTTTGTAAGGAATTAAAAGAATTAAATAATTTTTTTTAAAAAGTGTACTAATTAGGCTCCCAGTCAGGCGTATCTGGAGCTTCTCTCTGGCGGATGGGACTGGGACCGTAATCACCGCATGCTTCGTGTGCCCTTGTTAAACGCTTCACTGTGAAACTCCAAAGTGTTTGCATCCCTACCAAATACAGGTGCCTTTTGTTTCTTTCAGAAGAGAAGTCAGCTGGCTGGGAGGGCTTGTTCATGCAAAAATGGCTTTTCTGTGCGGCTGAACTCTTTATCATCTCTAATCTCCCATTCATGTCTTTGTCATGTCTTTGGCTAGTGTTTGCCTCCTGCATCCTTGTAGCAACTGTGGAGTCACCAAGGGCTTTTCGGAAGTCATAGAGGACTCTTGTGGGTTCCCAACCATGTGTTCAAGGCCAGGTTGGATGAGGCTTTGAGCAACCTGGTCTAGTGGAAGGGGAGGTTGGAACTAGATGATCTTTAAGGTGTCTTCCAACCCAAACCATTTTATGATTCTATGATTTGTAAGATGCAATGCAACATTTTGGCCCGGCTATTGAATGTGCAGACCCAGGTGGCCTTGTCCCCTTGTCCCTGAGGAGGTTGCTGCTGCAGGTGTAAAAACAGATACTTAAATGGTTTGGCAGCTTGAATTATTATGATTGGACATTTTTTTTTAAATTACATTTGATCTCAGAAATGGAAGAAGTACTGGTAACATCTCATAAAACCTTTACAAACATGAGCCCCTCTAATTGCTTTTAAGGGGGAGGAGAACCACTGCTGTGTTACCCCTGTATGTTGGGGACCTGTTATCTACGATCTGTATCTGCTGTGGGCGTCTCCTGGTTCAGGTGTTGAGGGATTACCAAGAAGAACACAAACTTGGTGATTTTCCACTCATCGTGTGTTTTATAGCAGTGTAGGTCAAGGGAGACTTTACCCCCACAAGAGAGCTGAACTGTCCCCAGCAGCAGGGTCAGCAGCAGAGAACTGATGGCGCCTGGTACCTTCTTCAGCCCAGGGTGTTGCCAGAAGGACTTTCCTCACAGATCTGTACCAGCAAAGACTTCTGGAGGTTTGTCTTGCAGTGAGGAAAATAGTGCTTTTGCCTGGTCATGCTTGAAAAAATGTCCCAAAAGGAAGGGTGGGCCAACAAAACCCCAGGTAAAGCCCCAGGGGTGCTGTCGGGGAAGTGCTTTTGCCACTGCTGTGTGTTCTGCTTGTTGGACTGTATGAAGCATCTTCTCTGTGACAAGTCTGTCCATCCGGTCTCTGGTGCCATTGGTGAGATGAGATGCTTCTTCACACTTTTGACTGGTGAAAGCCTGTGAGATCTGGGTCAAGATACAGACCTACTTGGATATGGGTCAAGATACAGACCCAGCCCTCAAACGTGGTTGTCTTAAGCCGTGGTTTCCCCCTGTGTGCGTGTAAGACCAAAATGAGTTGGAATAGCAGGAGAAAAGGTAGAGGTGAAGTGTGAGACTGCACAAGCTGGAGTCCTGTAGAATAACCCAGGAAGGATTGCCTGCCATGGGCACTGCTCTCCCTGGTGGGTTTTCAGAGGGGTGTTGCAAAAAGCATGTGCTGTGACTCTCACTTCACGTAAAAGAAGATGTGATGGGATGACTTGTGTGAGGCATCCTCACATGGCCTTTTCCATTGCCTCCATCCTGCTGCACTGCGCAACCCACAGCAGGTTATGTGCCCTCCTCCATCTCTCAAGGCCTGTGTAAAGCAGAGAAGATTAGATGTAGCTTGGACTGGTGTGGCCTTGGTTCTGGCAGGGTGGTGACCCATCTCTGCCTGCTTCCTGGCCAGTGTGGAGGGGCAGAAGAGCCCTCAGTAAGTGTGAAATATCTAATCTGCTGAAGGGAGAGCTGAAGGACCTGCAATAGCTCTGGCAGCCTGACTGGCTACCGTGTGGGGTTGGTGGGTACCATGTTTGGGTGGTAACATTAGTCCTCCCTGGGCTGATTGATGTGCTTCACTTAACAAAACTGTCAGGAAGGGCCCTTCCTCCACCCATCTGGGGGAACCTGCCTTTCATTTGGATGCACAGCTCTTGACTTTTCTTTTAGTAGTTGAAGTTGATGGGTGGATATTCTTGATTTAAATGAGAGACTATTCAAAAAAAGAAAGAAATCAGGTGAAACAAAAATCCATTTCCTCCTGCACTTGAAGGGGCACAGCTTATCTCTGCAAGCTTAGCCTGGGGCTCGGCATTTCTCTAAAACAGCTTTGAAGCCAGAATCCACAGTCCTGGGAGAGCAGGAGGCGAGAAGTGCTGTCCCTTGCTTTACATCCCTCTGTATCAGGTCTGCACATCTGATTTTCCCTTCATGCACATCCCCTGCCAGAAGTGTTTGGAAACCGAGATCAGGGGGTTTACAGCTCCATTGGTCTTATCCACACCCAGATAAAGTTATAGTTGCAAGAGGAGCAGTTTGTGCTGGGGTCTTGCACAGAGGTTTTGAAATGAAAGGGAAAAAAACAAAAGGCCAGCGTTTTAATAAGTCAGCTTGTTACTGAGTGACCCAAGCTCTTGGTGCATCACCAGGTGGTCAGGTGGGTGTTCCTCCTACCCAGGAGCCTGATTGCATATCGGAGGGACCGTGGAAGTGGTTCAGGGCTGAAATGGTTATTCTTGATAGACTTGGGTTTTTTGTGGTCTTTCGATTGTTCCAGGTGAGAATGACACTCTTCAATTCATTGTAAGGCATTTTTTGTGATGAGGAGAGTGTATGGGATGCTCTTTTCCATAATAGGGGTGATTTCGATAGCATGAAATAAAACTATTTTTCTTGGTACTGTCACCCACTAGGTCAGCGGACATTTCTGTCTTGACTACTAAAAGGCCAATTAATATTTATCATACAGTGTGTTCCTTTGGTCTTTTCTGTGCAACAGTCTTCCATTTCTTAGGAGAATGTCTCCCTCCGCTTCCCATTAGGGAATATTTTAAAGTTCTCTTAGTATAACTATGTCAGCTGGTGTAGGTGGAGCAGAAGTTTTTTGAAGTTCTACTTTGAAAACAGTCCAAGGTGACATTTGGTGCTTAGAATGTGAGATTGTGGGGCATTTGTTTAAAATTTTGCTTTTTGTCTTCAAAACTCTTCAGGGTTAAAAAACCAGTGTCCATTGTAAGGCATCTCAGCAATGTTTTAAGCAAGGCTGTAACTGCTTGTGAAGACAAAATAGCATAGTCATGACCTGCATTTTGTGTGAGAACTTGGGCTGTAAAATACAGACTGTTTGCCTTATAGGTGATGGTTCAGGTTGGTTGGCAGATCCACAGCGAGTGTGGGTGAAGAGTCCTGGATGGATTCGAGGGAGAAGAATTTGTTTGATGAGACCTTCAATGGAATATCTAGGCTTACATTTTAAAAAGTACACTTTCTTGTGGAACTATTACAAGAATCAGTAGTTCCTGGGAGCATTTTTCTTTTGCATTTTGTGTTATCAAACAACTCATCTTTGGGGGGAGCGTAGGTTGGAGATCCCAATCTACCCAGCAATCCTCCTGTGCTTGTCTTTCTCCTTCAAACATTTTTTGGTTGGAGTTCACAGGAAGGAATTGATTTTTGGGATGAAAAATGGTAGGGTGGGACATGATAAATGGTTCTTATCTCCACCTCATTTTCCTAAAATATTTTGTAATATGAACGGTGGGTTGTACTAGAGAGGGCATCTCTCAGATGGATGTGCAGCGGCAAGTTTAGGGACTCTTGGAGGCTGATGAGCAGGCTGTAATGGTCTCCTCATGATTTGCACTGCTAATTGGGTATGCATATGTCTTCTTCACCTGGTCACAGGCTTTTGGAGCATCTGTGAAATGCCCTCCCCTCATTAATCATGTTCCAGGCATGGCAAAAGCCCTAGCACTATAGGCTGCCTGGGATGTGGCTGTTGGCCAAGCTTGTGAAGCCCTCAAAAGCAGTCAGGTTGCTGCAAGAATTTGGTGTTGCCAAGTGAGGAGGAAAGGAGCAGCAGCTTTTACCTTTTTTTTTTTTTTGAGTGATGGGGGAAGAATATTTGAAGTATTTTGGTTTTAGGGTTTTGTTGAATTCTCTGTTATAAGGATGTAAATATGATAGGCCTATGGTAGAAGAGACTGTTACTGGTGTCATTCCATGACTTCATAAAGTAGACAAGTTCGTACTTCCTCACTGACACAAAACACAAGACCTGTTGACTTGAAACCCCCTGATTTTGCCACTTTCACTGCTGCACCAACTTCAGTCTATACATCTTTTAAAATTACATTTTTAAGAACAGAGGGGTAACAGCCAAGGAGAGGTTTCAGAGATGCCTTGAGCTGATTCACCATCTGGATGTTATTGCAGGGGACAGTTTGGGCTTGATCGTGCCCTCTTCCTTTTGCCAGCGCTGATGCTGACCGTGCTTTGGCTCACCAAACCAGGGAAAAACCATTCCCCCATGGTGGCTGGGCTACCCACTATAGTCAGCTGCTGTCTTTTAGCAAATGTACCTGCAGCTGTTTGCTTAAAATGAACTGGAGAATTTATAGAAAAGTAGAAGATTTGTGGGTTTTTTCTTATTTTTTTCTTCCTCTGCTGGGTAGCATTGACTTTGATAAGCAGTCTCTGCACCTAGAAGTGTTCTTCTGCATGGGGATGTAACAAAATTATTTTGGGATGTTCACCCTATGAAGGAGGGGAGCTTGGTGTCAGCGAGCTGGGTGCATGCTGCCTGCAGTGCCTGTGGGATGGAGGAGGGGAGGCGAATGCCCCCGGTTGCATTCTTGCCCATAATAAAGTCACTGCTGGAGCTTACTACACCAGATCGTGAGGTTTAACAGGTCCCTTACTGCACTTAACTCACATTGCTGGGTTGTAATGAACATGCTGAAGTGAAAAACCAGCTCGTTCCTTAAAACAAAAAACAGGCACAGAAAACCCTTTGTTTTTTAAAATGAACCATTGCACTTGGGACTCTTTAATAGTCAAAATGTAACAGGTGGAACTTTTTACTCGTCTCTCTTTCCCCCAGTATTTCTTAACTAGTTAGCAACAAGTCTCTTTAACTTTTTTTCATGTGGCTATTAATCATCTGGGGGGCTCTCCATAGCAGGGCATGCTTTGCTTGCTGCTGTTTTCCTTCAGCTCGTGTTGACTTGTTCTTGCTGCCCTTGGAGAGGAGCCATGGGCTCGAAGCGCTGCTCTCTGCGTTGAGGCTGATGCCTTATTTGCTTGGAACTGGACATGTGCTCGGTGTGTTGTGTTTCTTCGTGTGGGTCATTGAACCTTTGTTGTGTACAAGTAATGGAGTTATTCCTCATGAAGTGATGGGGAGGATGGATATGTTTTTCAAGGGATGAGGAGGATGGATGTGTTTTTCAAGTGCTGGACCATGACTTGCAGAAATCTGGATGTTCTGCAGGGCTTTGCTGCCAGCCTACCCCATGACCTTCAGTAAGTTATTTAGGACAAGAACTAAACTGTTAGTGTTAGGTGGTACTTGTAGGCAGTCTGCAAGGAAGACCCTCTGATTTGAGGGGGAAGCAGAAGGCTGCTGAGAGCCTGGAGTGGAGTGAGCTGGAGATGAATACCTCCAGGGATGGTGACTCCACCACTTCCGTGGGTGGCCTGTTCCAATGCCTGATCACTCTTTCAGTGAAGAAATTTTTCCTAATATCCAGCCTAAACCTCCCCTGGTGCAACTTGAGGCCGTTTCCTCTTGTCCTGTCACTTGTTACTTTAGAGAAGAGGCCAGCACCCACCTCACTACAACCTCCTTTCAGGTAGTTGTAGAGAGTGATCAGGTCTCCTCTCAGCCTCCTCTTCTCTAGACTAAACAACCCCAGCTCCCTCAGCTGCTCCTCATCAGACCTGTGCTCCAGACCCTTCACCAGCTTCGCTGCCCTTCTCTGGACCTGCTCCAGCACCTCAATGTCCTTCTTGTGGTGAGGGCCCCAAAACTGAATACAGGATTCAAGGGCAGAGTCCAGGGAAATGGAAAGTTGACTTCTCAGGCATCTCTCTTGGGCACAAGAGTTGGAACTTCATCTGCATCCGCAACTGGAAAGCACTGAGACAGTATCTTCTCATTTTATCCAGGGATGGAAGGTACTGAGGATCCTCCATACAATGAAGGAAGATGCTTAAAATGAATATTAGTCATCTGTCATGGGTTTATCAGTTGTCCCAACCCTTATAAACTGACTGGATAACCCCATATGTTTGTGTAAAAACGTGGCATGTGCGGGATGCCAGTTGCTGAACTCTTCCATAGCCCTCAGGTCCTGCTTCCACCCTGCTGGGCTTAGGGGGGCGATGATGGCAGTAGCGGTGCATTAGTCAGGGGGGGGAAGTAAAAGAAAAGAAAAAAACAAGATGATGATGTTTTTGCTTGTTGGACAGTGAAGACTGTCGGGCTTGTCTCCCAGGAGAAGTGGGCAAAGTACATATTGACAGATCTGTGGTGGAGTCAGGATAAAAAGGCCACAACGAGGGTCTGGGTCCACGGGGTGAGTCTAATTTCTCTGGTGACAGAGATTTACCTCTGTTTGCATGCTCGTATTTTACAGGTAATTGGTTTACAGAGAAAACTGTTAACTCAAGGATTTTATTCAGGTGTTCTTGTGGTAGAGAAATAGGTTTTACAGGCGTTTTGCATGTCATATAGTCATCAAAGCCTCCGAGGTTCACTGTGTAATTGGTGGGATGGGAGTTATTCTGGGGGATTCAAGTCCTTTTCCAAAATGTTTTAATCAGCTCAAGGGTTTGGGTCAGACCTTCTCCAGCTTTGGTTCATTTAACAGGGGGAGGTTGGGGAATATTTTGTTTCCTAACTCTCCCCGTCACTGGAAAAAAAAAAACAAAAAAACCAGAAGCAGGGGCAAGGTAGTTCAGATTTTTTTCCGTGAATTGGTGGACTTCAGCTGCAGCTCCATCTGTGAGCCTGTCTACAGACTGCCGATTGCCTTGTACTGACTCATGTGCTGGGTTTTGTAGTTAGCAACCCAAATACATTGCAAAGACACCAGATTTTCATGGGTTTCGGTGTCATCCAGTCCTGTTGGTGGCATCGTGACCCAGGCTAGCTTGGGTTGCAGTAAGGCTGCATCTTTACTGCAAGGAAGGCAATTCTTGTTGTTTTCCCTAGGGAGGAAGAAGTTCTGATTAAAAACAGGTTTCATACTCAAGGTGATTTAAACATGATCAAAGTCAGTGGAATTTTATTTATAACAAGCTCATGATTTTCCTAATCAACCCTTTAAAGAGAGCATCTGGGGAAAAATGATGGGGTTTTTTACATTTAATTATTCACTTGATTTTTTTTTTTATATCTGACGCTTCTACTGTTTGAGGAGAGATAGGACTTTATTGACACAATTAGCAAAACAAATGATTATCACACCTTTTATTTAACCCTCTGCTATTTGATCTATTTGCTTGCACTTTCATTACTCCTTTGCTTGGTTACATTAGACAATGATATCACCTTCCTGTGCTGCCTGATCTAAAACAAAGCAAAAAAAAAAAAAAAATCCCCTTTTGGCTCTCAGCTGCTCTCTGCTGCTTTTATTACAGATGAACTAGAAAGCAATGTCAGGCAAGTTATTTGAGTTTCCTTTCAGTGCTTGCTAGGCATTATTTCCAGGTCTGGCAATTGCCTGTGTTTGTGCGACAGTTTTCATATCTTAAAACAACAAACAAAAATCCCAGCAACTCTATTCCCAGCACAATTAGTAAGATCAGATTAAAAAGAAAAAAAAAAACCTAAAAAAACCCCCAGATTATGATGGCTTTGTATACATCAATACTAGAATCTTTATGACTAATTCCCTGAGTATTTTCAGACACTTTGCTGGGACTTGTTTATTTTCTTTGAACATGGAGGTGGGAAGCGTGGCTCTGCCTGGTGGGAGGTCAAAGAGGGGTGTTGTGCTCAAGAGCTGCGTGTTTCTGAGATGTGGGGGGTAGGATCCCACTGATGGATTGGGGCAGAGCTCGGCACAGGCTCCCGATGGTGGGATACTGCAAGCCATGGGTGGATGTGTTCCTCTGAAATCAGGAAAGAAGGTGGTCCTGCTGACCTACTGCCTTACAGCCCTTCCTGTCCTTCTCTTCCTTTGTGGAGAAAGCACCTCATTAGGTTTTGAAGGGGTGGAAAAAAAGGAGAGGCGAGGAAAACTGTCTCCTCTGTCAAAAAAAAAAAAAAAAAAAAAAAAAAAAAAAGAGGGTTTTGGAAGGATCTGTTGGTTTGGTAAGAACTTTTTTTCAGTTGCTGGCTTGTTGTCCTCCTCATCTCACATCACCTGGCACCTGTGAGGCATCTGGAAGTGGTGGCCCCATGGTGTGCCTATGCTCAGTGTGACATTCATTTAAATAAACCATCCAAATTGGGGAAAAAAAAGAAAGAAAAAAGGAAAAAAAATCTTAAATCTTCCTTACTGTGCAGAAAAAAAAGATATGAGTTTGCATGAGAAAAAGCCTTGTCCATCATGGTAAGAGCTGTTGTGTAATGGCCTGTCCCTTTCCTCTCTCTAAAGGTCCCAGCCCCACACTTCTCACTGGTCTGGAGTGAGGAGGAGCCCAGCAGTGTGGTACTTGTGGTAGCTCCCAAGGATTTTTAGGACCATGAGATGTATGGACCCCCAAAACCCTCTGGAGAATGTTGACTGCAGACAAAAGCATCT
The DNA here is from genome assembly GCF_000699245.1 of Pterocles gutturalis. Classification (NCBI taxonomy): domain Eukaryota; kingdom Metazoa; phylum Chordata; class Aves; order Pterocliformes; family Pteroclidae; genus Pterocles; species Pterocles gutturalis. The sequence goes on from NW_010137926.1 coordinate 28,233, forward strand.
GGAAATTCCTGCCAACTTTGTATCCTGTTTTTTCCTGGGTCGCCCCATGTCATTTGGGAAGGAAGCCTCTCTGGCCTGAGGATTATAGCAAACTGGTCCTTACTGGAATACCTCCCCTTGCGTTTTCTGAAGATGGAGGCATTGCTTTGCCCAGCAGCAGGATATTTGCGTCTTCTCCCAGAGCTTTTACAGCACTCATGGCCGTCAGGTATGTAGATGGTTTCCTCATTTACTAGCCAGTTTGCTTTCCTAATCTTTAAGAATTAAATAATTTTATTTATTGCTAGCTTCTGCTAAAGGTAAGACCTTCCAAGGCCTGTGGTCCCATGCTCTGAAGGACACAGACCCAATATGAGATGTAGGTTTGTGTGGAGTGGTGGGGTCAGGTTCTCCTGAAGGTTTCGGTGCCCAACCTGAGCCTCCAATCTGAGGAGGGGGACAGAGGTGCTCATATTCTTCCTGCTGGATCGCCCTGGACTCTCGGGCAGCTGCCCGCTGTGTTCGTAACTTGCAGCCGCCACCGGCCACGTGTGGATCAGCTTATTGGGCTTCGTTGTCTGGTTTTGAAGGAGATCACATGAGTGTTTAATCCACTTTTCCTCTTCTTAATTTAACAGTATTTCTGCTGCAGAACATCATTTTGAGGATCATTTATCCCATAAAAAAGGAGATGGCTTTAAATATTAAAATTAAAATTATTCATATTCAGTATAGGCATGGATAACTCAATAGCTGTAGTGATAACGACCAAATTTGCATTTTTATAGTAATTGACAATGACTTAGAGGTTTTGGGAAGGTGGCAAGTTTTTTTTCCATTTTGTTTAATACCAGAACCAAATCATTGTGTTGGTCTCTGTGGGTATCAGTTTGCTGCAAAAGTCATCCTTTTTGGCACTTGTCTGGTTTGGCTTGAATCTGCTCATGTGTGCTGGCGAATAATCGCTCCTTCTAAAGGACAGAGAAAAAGTTAGCTTTTTGAATCTAGCTTAACTTACTTTTTTTTACTGTACAAAGAGGAGGTGCGGAAGGGAAACGGCTGAAAATGCTTTGCTGTACATTTATTCTGCATTCCCATCTGCATTTGTGAGGCATTAAAAGTTTCATCTTGCTTCATAAACATGATTTCACATCAGATTAAAGGAAGGAAATGGGGGGGTAGAGCATGTGTGAGGGGAAACAAAATTGGTCACCTTGCTCTTGAATTTGACTGTAACCCATAGCCCAAATGGAGATCATAGACAGAGATTGAGGATAAAAAGGTTATTTGCTTTAACTAGCAGGAAAAGCAAGTGCTTGCTGTGCCTCTAACAGAGGCTAAAATTCAACCTCCGAGATTTGGCAGATGAAAGGCAGCATCATGCCAGGTTGGTGGGAAAAGTAGGTGGTCAACCCCTGTGCAACATGGTTGCATGCCGAGATGGGACCTTCTCCAGGAAGAGGACTGCGTGAAGGGTCAGCAAAGGATCCCGCTCCTCGGGGAGGATGGAGACCCTTGGCGTTGCTTGGGTGGGCTTTGTGCTCTGCTGCAGAGGTGTCCCCTGGGACCAGGACCTTCAGCGTTTGACTTCCCCCAAAAAAAATTTGCTCACTCGATATGTTGAAGTCTGACTCAAATAACATAGAAAATGCACTGAAAAATGATTGTATTGCTTCTGCTTGATGCAGTGCCTCTTCTGTATGTCTGAAGGCTCTCTCTGATGGCCAAGAGAGAGAAGAAAGGCGATTAGGAGATGTGTATTCTGCAGCTTTCTCCTCCAATGACTCCATCTGTGCCTCTGGTGAAGTCACCAAATACTTTTATTTATTGTGAAAGGTGATAACATTACATATACTGATATTTAGGTTTTTTCTTCTCCTATAGCTTTTTGTCCTTCAGCACCCAGAAACAATTTACTAAACGCAGATAAACACTTCTCAGATTCACGTGGTCCCACTGAGCCAAACTCTGCTCCTGGTTAGATCTCTTGCAAAATGCTTGTTTGCGGCTCAGGTTGGGTACATTCCTGCGGGTTGGGCAGCAGAGCTGAGATCATCTGCCACGATGCCCCTGGCTGGCATTTTCGATAGCTTGGGCATCCCGGGATCCCACTGCCCTCCTGGCCCTGCTGGGTGTTCTGCTGGTGGAGCCGGAAGGAAGGCATGGCCAGACTGTGCAAAGGTGGGCAGAGACCGGTGGGTATCACCATAGAGCAGCCCTGATGATGGCTTTGCTTGGAGCCTCCTGATCCTGTTCACTGAATTAAGACACGACTAAAAATCCAGGACTTGGCTGTGTCTTTGACTTGGGTCTTAGCCCTTCATTTGGAGATAAGAGTTTTCCTTCCTTAACCTGAATTATCTTCCATGAATGGGCAAACCCCACTGTGTGCAATGATCAGGAAAGTTGTTCAGAACATTTTTCTCTCTCAGGAATACAAAACAACTTTCCCATCACCAAAATTCCTGGTGTTTTATTAACTAGCTCCTAATAACTTTTAAGGCACCTAAGAAAGAAGGATCACTGTCAGTGTGAGCTTTTTATCTACAATTAAAGCAAACACTATTGATACCTAAAGTCATTTCCTTTTTTTTGTGGCCAGCTGTTTTATAAAGATACATGAAACCAGATCTCCACTTGTTCCTGTAAGATGTGAAAAGGTCCTTTGTCAGCAGTGTGTTGTTGCATTGGAATGAGCTTTATCTTTTGTATGTAATTAGAAGCTTGGGCTTTCCTCCTTGCAGGCAAAGAAAAAACTAATTAGGGCCCTGAACACCTCTAGAAGACTTGGAGCGTATGTGAAAAATGTTTGTTGGTCTCCTCCCAGCCCTTGTTGCTCAACCTTTTAGGAAGAGCATCTCTGTAATTTGATGTGAGGGAGTTCCTAGGGTTTCCTTTCTTGTTTAGAGAGCCAGAAGAAGTGTTGTCACTGCTTGTACGCAGGTTTCTTCAGGGATCTTGAGTGTGAGATGAGGCGTTGGCTGCAGTTCTGGAGTATGAGCAATGCTCAAAGTCACTGCAGTAAATGGGGTACCAGCAGCTCTGCTGCGGTGCTGCGGTCACCGTGGAGCTTCTGGAGATGCCTGTTTGGAGACCAAACGGAAGCTGCCCACTGCCAGGGTCACCCCGAGCACCCCAGTGGTGCTTGTCCTCTGCGTTGCACGGGTCTGCGCTGACACCGAGCAAGGAGAAAAGCCGTGGTAGGTGTACCTCCAGCCTTGCATTCTGCATTGCCCTTTGCAAAGGGAGTCCTGGCTGTCCCAGGAACTCACGCGAGGTCTTGGAGGCTCCGGAGAGCCTGCCGATACCTGGGGATGGCCTGAGAATTAGAGAAGTAAAGAACGACGTTTCAGTTGCAAATTTACAGCTGTCTTTTACGGGGGAATAAAATTTATCTTGGGTTTTGTTCAGAGCTGATCTCTCCTGCGCAGACATGGGGCAGCTTCAAAGGGAGTGTGATGTGAGGGCTTTCCCCTCGGTCGGTGTGAGCATCCGGGCTGGGGGGCTGCCAGGTGCACCCCTGGGTGCTGGTTAAAAGAGCAGCCCCATCAACATTTAAAATCCTTGGTGGTAAAATAGCAAAGCCTTTCAGTCAGGTGCAGAGCGTTGGGTCAAACTGTCCTTTAGGGGTAGGTCTATGGACAGATGTATGTTATTAATTAAAAAAAAAAATACAAAAAGCTTCAGTTTGGCTGCTCATGAGGGTAATGTATTTGGGCGTGCATTTCAAAAGCACATAACTGATTATGAAAAGCACGGATGGGCTAAGTCGGTATTAACAATGGTTGGATGAGAGTGAAAAGCAGCCCCGGCACATTGCAGGGATGTTCTTGTCATGAGTAAGCCCTCTCACTCTCACCCCAGAGGAATTTTTTAGTACCCAGCACAGACAAGCACTGAAATTGCAGGTTTGCAGAAGTTTTCAAATCTTTTCCCAGCTGGCAGCAAATAAAGGAATTACAAGTATTTATTGGTTTAAGAGAAAAGAAAACCAAAAACAACAACAAAAAAAAACCCAACCTCAAAGCTATAAAATAAATTGGACAGTGAAGATTTTTTAGGGAGTCTTACTTTCTTTATCGTTTTGTGAGTCAAATGTGTCAAAGCTTGGCAAATGACAAGGATTTAATCTACAGATGTGGTCTCTTGGTTGATGATTTCCTGCTTCTAAAATTACTCCCGGTTCTCTGGAATTGGGACTGAAACTGGTTTCAGCTTTCAGTTTATGAGCAACCTATCTTACCACTTCAGCAGGCTGGATTTACAAAGGTTGGGGGGCAGCAGATGCAGATGCTTTTAAAGCAGATGCTTTTAAAGTTTCTTATCTTGGCTGCTGAAAATCCGTTTGCCACTTTTAAAATATTTACAGCTGAATCTTTGGATTTGCTCCTTCCTCTGCTTGGAGAAAGTGCTGAAGCTGCTGATGCTGAAGTTTGTTTCAATCTTTCTTTCCTTCTCCTGCCTGGAGGGGTCTGGAGGAGAGTGTGCCCAGGGCACTCATCCTGCTGCTGTTGACCCCAGGACCGTGGTTTGGAGGACATTGGCTTTTGCTTACGAGGCAGTGGCAGGAGCCAGCCCAAGCAAAGCAAATTAATTGTGGGTATCAGTCCTTAGGTTATGCTAAAACCTTCAACCCCTTTTGCAGCATGCATTTTCGCTCCTTAGGTCTGCCCCTCTCTTGGGGTGTTTGCTGACAGCATCTCAGTGTGTGCCTTCGATGCCCAGACTTTGTGCCCTCTTTGCAGGGCATCTGATTGGGGATATGCAAGGCCATATTTTTATTTATTTCTGTTTATTTCTATAAAAGAATAAATATTTATATACTGTTAAAGGTCTGGAGTAATCCTGCCAGTATGTGTTGAATGGTCCTCTGCCTATTGCTTCGAGATCCTGCTCAGCGCTTTACATTGACTAAAGCATCACAGTCATTACTGTCAGAATAAGATCTTTCCTCATATGTGATCTGTGCTTTTTCCATGAGCGCCTGTGTCTGCAGGTGCTGACTGACTGCGCACAGTAAATACTGAACTATGTGCTGAGTTGCTGTGCTACTTCAGGTTGCAGAGAAGCAGTGAACTGTCACAGGACGTATCGTGGCTCAAGCCAGCGAAGTGAGAACGTTTGCTCGGCTCCCGAATCCTTCGCGTTGCTTTGAGGGTCCCCGCAGAGCCGAAGGTGTTGACAGGCAGTCTTCTTGGGCTCCCATCTGCCAAGCAGCATTATGTGGATTAATCCTGAGGAACTCGTAGTGAAATTTGTCTCATGCCACGAAAATTTAAAGCCTCCAAAGCTGGCTGGCATCCCAAGGCTGCGAGAGGCCCTTGGAGGGGCCGTTTGGTGAAGGTGGCAGAACTGCACCGTCCCAAAGCTGTGAACAGGACATGATCTGAAGAGTTTGTAATTAAGTTTTAATCATCTCCGAGTAGGTCTGGTTGCTGATTTCGGGCAGCAGACAGAAACTGCCAGGCAGGAATGGCTGCCATGGGGCCAGACTGTCACCAAGGGAGGGATCTGCCCAGGCTTCTGGTCCTGCGACACAGAGCCCAGCTCAGAAACACAAAATACCGTATTGGGCAATTTTTTATTCTGAGGGTGTTTCTTGAGCTGGAAACGGCTCTCACACCCATCCTTCTGTTTTTTCCTCAGCAGTGTTTTGGGGATCCTGTGGTTTCATCGGCTCTGCTTTTGCAGGGAACCATCATTGCACCGCCTCTTTTTAACCTTGGCAGTGTCAAAGCCAGGAGGTCAGGTTAAAGACTTGAAGCTCCAGCAGCATAAAGGGGACCTGAGCGTGTGCTCTGCTGCTGTGCAATAAAAAAACCTATATATTTTTTATAGGTTATTGTAGACGAGTTGAGGGATGAGGCACAGATGCATCCCAGCCCTGGTTAGAGGTCCGGCTCCCCTCTAGGCTCAGCGCCCCAGTTTGCCCAGCCCAAGGGGGGTGCTGGGGACATTCACCGGGGTGCTAAGCTATGTGGGGACCCCCACAGTGCCTCGGCTCCCCACAGACCACGGGGGCTATGGGGACCTGCCGCCCCCACAGCGTGGATGTGCCCTCCCACTGCTGACAGCATCCTTGGGGCAAATGGATGCTGAGGTGCTATCACCATCCCTGCTGGCACCTTTGCTGGGTTTTCATTCAGCTTTTTGCAAGGAGCAACTCTTTCTGCTGGGGTCCCTGAGCTGTTTTATCCAGGGCTATGTTTACATCAGCATCAGGTGGTTTTTGCTTGACCTTTGCCCTGCTTAAAAATTAAATACTGAAGTACTAGGAAGAGGAGTAATCTCCCAGATAAGCATTTTATCCCTGCTCTTCTGTAATTCACGGGGGAGCTGGCTTGCCCTGCCTGTGGATGACTAAGGAGGAAATTCTTTTTTGCTGAGGATAATGCTGAAAGTTTGCTGGAATTTTTTTTATCATGGGTTTATCACTTCCTCCCTTGGAATTCCTAACTCTTACTGTGCAAGGCAGAAAAAAAAAATAATGGTGACCACAAGTTATGGAATTTGCCTTCTGTGAAAGAGATGCTGAACAGCTAAATGGTGCTCTCCAGTTTGCTGTGCATTGAATGGGGACTTTGCTCCATATCCAGTTATATAAACAGGCTGGGTAAGAGTCACAAATATTGTGTCAGCTACAGTCTTTCAAATGTGGGGTTTTTTTTAATGTTGAAGCTAATTAATGCTCATATCTCGTGAATATAGGTGAGTGTAAGCTCGCTCATCGTACAGAAGGGGAGGAGGTTTGTATTTATTGCAGGTCTCTGAGAGATGGCAGGGTCAAAGTCAAGTTTATGTGTAAGGAGTTTCTGGTTCACTTTGTTAATCCCCATACCTCCCGTTTTTTATAGAGAGGATCTGGATGTGTGTATCTAGAGAGCACAGATGGAGTGCGGCCAGAGCAGCACCTTTGAGAGGCTGTGTTTTTCAGCTAAACGTGTGTTTATTCTCGCAGTGTTTGCTTCCCCGGGAGTGTTATGGTGATTGCACTGTTGAGCCTTCTGCAAAGGCTTGACTGTGCTGCTGAAAAGCTTTGACACTGCAAAGCGTTGTTTACTTGTGAAAGTATTATTGTATTTTGAGTATCTATTATTCATCTCATGTTAAAAGTGACATTTTATTAGAAAATTGGTCTTAGATTTCAGTTTTTGTCCCTGTCTCCCTGTGACAGTGCTTAAAATTGGTCTTAGATTTCAGAGCTTTGAGGGAAAGCTGTTTTTTTGTCCCTGTCTCCCTGTGACAGTGCTGGGAAGTGCTTTACCTTTTGTATCTCTGTAGTCCTCTTTTATGAATCATGAGTGATGGAAGGAAAGTATAAAAGCGCAGAGGAGCTGGTTTTGATGTTCATAAAAGGCTTTGATAAATGATGCAGCACATAGACTTCATATTATTTCCTATTTTTAACTTCTTAGGAGCATAAAGCACTCAGATCCAATATTTATGTAAAAGGGGAAAGAGGGGGGCTGTATTTCCTTTTTTTTCTTCTTTCTTCTCTTTTTTAGGACCAGATGAATTAAAGTAGAAAAGTGTGTCTCTTCTGTGCCCCGGTACTGTATTTCTTTTTTTTTCTTCTTTCTTCTCTTTTTTTAGGACCAGATGAATTAAAATAGAAAAGTGTGTCTCTTCTGTGCCCCGGTAAAGTTTTGCTTTCTTCCATGAAGCATCTGTGTTTGTCTCCCATGAAGCATTGATAAAGCCGACCCCGTGGCGTTAGTGGTGTGGATGATGCTGGAGGAGACCAGCTGCAGTTTCAAAGTCACTTTGGTCATAGGCTTGTG
>NW_010137926.1:36053-59760 GCF_000699245.1 Pterocles gutturalis
TCAGCCTGTGGTTACAGCTGGCTCCAGGGCACCCACCAGCCATGGTGATGTGCTTGGTGAGGTGTGTGCTTCTGACAACAGGTCTCTCCCACAAGACCTGGAGAAATAAAACATGGGAAAGCCAGGGCAGCTCCTCTGCTTTCTCAAAAAGTCCAAGTACGGTAAAGGCATCTCTGTAATAAGTATCTTTGCTTGCTCTGTAGAGATGAGAGGCTGTGTGCAGGCTGAGTAACTGGGGTTTTACTGATGAAAGTGCTTATCATTATTTCCAGCCTCCTTCATGTTGCTGTCTTCCCTTTAATCTAGTTTGTCAGCACGGCTTGCTTGCGGTGGGTCAGTATGCTCATGGACATTTATGTGCATGTACATATGAGCATGTCCAGAAGAACTTCATCAGGTGCTTTCCTGTGTGCGTGTGCATAGGCATGCCTGGATACAAAACACGTGTGAGAAGTGTGGGTAGCGTGTGCACGGGGGGCATTGGTGCGGCTGTTTCCATGATTGGTTCTGCACCCGTGCAAGGGCTGTCACTCATGCTGGGCATCGGGACTCTGATGGCAGCGTACAAACCTGGCTTTGAGATCTGTCTGATGACAAAAGTAATCCTCTTGCTCGACACCACATTTTTTTTTACAGGGGAGAAATGCCTTGAAACACCCTGTGCAGGGGAGAATGGGTCCTGTTATCCCCCAGGGAACCCCAGGACAGAGCAATGTTGCTGAGTCCCACCTTCCTGCAGCGCTGAGAAGGAGTTTATCTCAATGAGATGAGCACAGCAGTTGCTGTCAGCGGGGACTTTGAGTTCTTCAGCAACATGGGCTTATCCAACAGGCCATTCAGATTGGGTGCTAGGTTTGATGTAGCTGGATTTGGGCAAAGACATCCCAACCTTTCAACCAGCTGAGGTGAATAAGCACCTTCTGCTCAGTTCCTCACACAGGAATTTTTATGTGAAACCATAAAAACGAAAGGAGTTACCACCCTCAGGTGGGCATTGGAAGATGCTTAGAAGTGCGTTTGCTTGGGTAGCGTTTCCTTGCCTTTGCTGTTCCTCTGGGAGCTTGCGAAGCTGAGCACTGAACATCTACAGGGTGAGATGCTCCTTTGGAATGTGCTGGCGTAGCACTGTGCCTTCTGAATAGCCTCACCTCTCACCTGCACCTTCGTGGTGCTGAGCCCCCGGTTATATCCCAAATGGAAGACTCCCAGGAGTGTTTAACTGGGCCCACGTGTGACTTTATGGGATGAATAAATTGAAATGACCACATGTGAAGCACAGTCGTAATTTTTTTTCTTGCTTCACCCATAAAGCCATGTACCACCATGTACAAGAAGGTGGTGTCATCCTCTGCTGTGTGACTTGTTGGACTTAGCTAGCTTATGGCAGAAGCGTGTTGGCACATACAGGTGCCTTTTCAACTTCTGACAGGTTGTCTAGTTAGCCAAAAAGTTTGGGTATCCTCACTTATTCTGTGAGGTGTGGGAGGACTTCATTGTGCCATTGGAGTGGACACTGTGGTAAATTGGAAAAACTGTTGCTGAATCCAGGGGAGGCAGAAGGGACGGGTCAGGGAGCTTGTGGAGCTGGGGTGACCCCATGCTGTGCCCCAGCTGCAGCTGGTTGGTTGCACGGGCTCGGAGGTGTTTGCACCCTGCCTTGGTGCATGCTGTGCAGCAGCTCGGGTGCTGCAGTTGCATTTCCAGAAGCAATCCAGCCACCTTGCTGCGAGTCGGGGAGGAACAGGCTCTGGAGCACAACGGGAGGTCCCCAGAACTTGGCCTCTGTGACATTGAGCAGAGTTGCACCAAAGCATCTGATGAAATGTGGACCTTGGCTAGTGGGAGCTGCAGTTTCTCTTCTTTTGAAAGAAGCTGGGAAAGGCGCCCCAAAACAACCACCGGAGAAAGTGTCCAGATGAAATGCCTGGTAAGCATCAGGGTCCCCTCTGCCTTGTTTTCAGGCTCTTCTGTAATCAGCTGTCATTTTGGGATCTGGGCATATTGAACCTCAGCAAGTATGGATTGAAACTTAAACAAACAGTGACTCTTCTATAAATATTTAGCTCTCACTGTTTAGGAGCTGCTGGGAGCAGGAGACAAAATAAATTTCAAGTTCATGACTGTCTAAAAAAGCTATCGGAGGATGGCACTTGGTCACCAGATCGAGTGGCACGTAGGTTTTGAATAGCTATTCCTACTCTTTCTTTTTTCCTGAAGAAGAGGGTGTATTTAAGCATCTTTTGCAGAGATGTGAGGTTGCACTCCTCCAGGGTTTGCATGGATGTGTTTGAGATACAAATCAAAGCAAAGGTCTTCTTCAGCTTGGCTGGTGGAGCTGGGTGCCCCAGAGGAGCCATGGTATGGAATAAATAGGTGATGTTCCCTCACCCTGTGCATCTTTCTTTGCAAGTTTGTACTGGTCATCTGAAGTATGTACATCTTCATGGAAAAGGGGGATGTGCCTCTCAGTGTGTGCTTTTATCTGGCTACCTCGATACCAGGACAGTGCTGTGCTCCCCGGCTGGCTGCTGATGAAGGAGCTGGGGCCCCCAGTGGGGCTCGTGTTGACAACACTAAATCTTGGGTTGCCACATTGTTCCTGCTCTTGCAAAAGCCTCGATAGCGAGGTAGGACTATCACTGTCCGCCTTTTTTGCCTCTTAAATATGAAGACAATACCCTTTTTTTACCTTGCAGAACTCTTGCAAGAATGGGAAAGAATGAAACGTGCTGATAAGAAACGGTATCAGTATCCGAGAGAGGCAGAGGCACACATGGTTTGAATAAGCAGGGAACTTCACCACACGCAAGAATCTGGGATTATTGATTAAAAAGAAGAAAAAAAGATCAATCAATGATTATTTTCTTTCTCTCTCCCCTTGTTCTTCTAATACAAAGTTCTTGCAGTTGGACTCGATGGTGGTTGTAGGTCCCTTCCATCTTTTTCTTTTTCTTTTTCTTTTTCTTTTTCTTTTTCTTTTTCTTTTTCTTTTTCTTTTTCACCCTACCCTACTAATATAACAAGAAACCCAAATTATTTGGCATGCCCTGCGAGATGTTTTGCGGCTTCTCGCACCACCCCTGCCCCTGGTTGCAGGATCCTGGAGCTTTCTGTACCAGGATGCTCGGCATGCCCCATCCCCGTGGTCAGCTGCTTTCCCTAAAGGTTAATGGCAGAGGAGCAAGTGATGGTGAAGGACAGATAAGAAAAAGGTAAATTCCTCATTTGCCAGCTCGTTGAAACCACTTTTGGGGTTTGAGAGAAAATGTCAGTGTTTGAGTTGGATGCGGTGGCAGGCTTGATGGTTTTTTGTTTTGAATAGTTTCTTTTAGTGCCCTTCCTAATTTAAAAGGAGGGGTTTAAATTATTAATGTTTTACCTCTGAAGGGGAGGGATTCCAAAGCCTTTGGCAAATCTCTGCTGAAGTACCTAACATAGAAAAGAGCCTCATGTTTTTTCCCAACTCTGTCTTTGACAGAAGCCCCTCCTTGTGTCCATGAGAAGCACTAAATCTGTGGAGGTGGATAAAGAGCTTGATTCATGTAGAAGGTAACTTTCCCCAGTGGCGTTTGGCCAGTAAACATAAAGATGATAATGATTTTTATTTTTTGACGTAGCCTTTGCAGATCTCAGTGTTTCTGACTGTTGCTGAAGCAGCACTCTGCCGCGGGTGAGTGCCAGTGCTCGGTCCGGGATGCTCAGGTGCTGCCTATGAAGGATGGGTGCCCTTAACCGGTCATATTGGCCCCAATTCCTCCAGCATCCTGGAGGTGAGAGGCAACTGAGGCTTCAGGCATCAATCCTCACCAAAGCTATAGTTAGAGCTCAAGTCTCTTAGATTTATGACACATTTGCCCACTAAACCTCCCTGTTCACTTTGGATATTTGTCCTGATTTTGTACCAGATCTCCTTCTTGCTACTTGAACTGAAGAATAAAGTATTATAACTTAAGTTTGGGGCAGCTGTCCAAGGGATATATTGGGATACACTTGGCCTTTGAAAAGAAGGACTTTAGTCTCCAGCCCTGTCAGTCCCTCTGGCTCCTGGAAGTTTTCCTTCCAAATGGTTACTTCAAACCTCAGAGAAGAAGTTTGTGTTTTTTCAGAGCTATGATTAATACCGTTTTTACGCTTCGTTGCAAAATGCCGCACAATGAATGAGACCAGCAGGGTGGTGGTTTATAGGGGGGCGGGAGAAAAAAAAATCGTCAAACAAATGCTTTCAGATGCTGTTTTGGAAGAGTGATGGATGTGTGTGTGTGTGTTATATAATCTCCTGCAAACTGTAGGGTTGCGTTCCTACTAAAAGGAAGGGGAAAAAAAAAAAGGCTTAAACCTCATCTATGGCAAGAATGTCAGAAATAGTTGAGAAGTTGAATAATTACAGTCTTTTTTGCACCAGATCGGTGAAAGGTAAGTTAACGTGCAGGATTGCGATGCAGTCCATCTTTGTAATTCCAGGATCACAGGACGGTTGAAGGTGGAAGGGGCCTCTGGAGCTCATCTGGTCCAACCTCCCTTCCCAAGCAGGGCTACATAGAGCCAGTTGCCCAGGACTGCATCCAGATGCTTTGGAATATCTCCAGGGATGGAGACTCCACAGCCTCCCTGGGCAATCTGTGCCAAAGCTTGGTCACCCTCACAGTAAAACTAAGCACAGCGTGTTGTATTTCAGTAAGCCGATTGTAGGTTCCTGCTCGTTCCTGGTGCAGCTTGGAAGGTTTGGGAGTGCATGTGTGGTTTTGGGTTTGGGTCGGAGTTGGCTTGGGCATGGGGGGATGTGGACCTGCAGCTGAACCCTCTGGCTCGGGCTCAGTGATGCTTGGTTGGGGCTCAGGAGATGGTTGGGCTTGCTGCAAAGTGCCAAAAACACTCCCCTCACCGGTGTGCAAGGAGGCTTTCTACATGATGGCGGGGTGCGTGAGAGGTTGTGGTGCCTCTGGTTTGGTTTGGATGCAGTGCCTGCAGCAGCTCTGCTGACTTGGGCTTCCCTTCCCTTGACACCACATGCCTATTCTCAGTTGGCGATTCACTTTGCCACAGGGCCCTGGGACTCATTTATCAGCATAAAATGAGGTTAATTACACTTTTGAAGTGCTTGGTGTCAGTGGAGCTGCAGCATCAGGTGCTTCCCCAGAGAGCCCCTTTTTGGTGACAGACCCCGAGAAAAAGAGACTGAGGGGTTTGTGTGTGGCTGTGTGCCCAACATGTCCCCCCCATCTTGGGGACATGGAGGATGCTCAAACACCTATGAAGACATTGGGATGAGCAGAGATTTCCCTCCTGGTAGTTTTGTGTGCATCTGTCATGTGTGGAAAACAAAAGAAAAGCCTAAGAGATCTGTTTCCTCCACTTGGTCTTCAGTGTTTCCTTCTGTCCTCTCTCCCTGCAAAGTGGTAGCCCACGTTTGTTGTCCTGGGTGTGCTTTTTTTTTTCCGACCTGAGCCGCTTTCTTTTCAAGCTGTTGTGGTTGCTGGTAAGTGATGGGAATGACAGGAATGAGATGGGAATGGCAGGAATGAGAAGATGGTTCCCAGTGAATGCTCCTGCTGTCCACGGACACATCCCATCAGCACGTTCAGCCCTCGTGCCAGTGACAGGGGTGTTTTCTCATTAAAAATAGACCACAGACAATGCCACTTCCCGAGGACTGTGATTTATCATTTAATAACAAGTGGTTACTCATTTCCTTTGGAAAACTTTCTGGAAGTGTTATTTTGCTTTCTCCCTATGCTTCCTTTTTAAAAAAATTTCCTTCAAAGCCCTGCATTACCCTTCAGAGCCACTGTGTATATTAAATGAAGTGTTCCCTTTTCAAGTGGAAATCGTATTTATGATTTAAAGACCATGAAAAAAACAAGTCTTAACCCTTTGAGTGTGAGCTTTTCTTTGTAAGCTCCTGTGGCCCTGAAGTCCTAGCTCAGACAAGGGAAACAGCAATGGAGAGACAGCTGGGTAGGTGAGACTTGAGGAAAAAGGGTGATGCTGATCCTGAATGTGGAATGGATGATCTGCTTGATCTGACTTTAAAGAAAATTTAAAAGAACTGGAGAACTCGTCTCATCTGAGTTGCCAGCTCTTAATTGTGATACCTCTTGGTGCAGCAAGTTCATCTGAAGGACGGAGGGTTTGCAGAACTACTAAGCAAACTCATACAAAGTCTAGTATTTTAGTGGCTTTGCCAAAAAAAAGTGCTGAAAGCCTCTGAGTAGTTCTTGAGGAAATCCCGACAGCTCGATAAACAAACTTGGGAAATGTGCTGAAGATGAAATCCTCATAAGTGGGTACTTAAGAAGCTGAAAGCAATGGTTTGCTGTTGGATCAGGAAGGCGTTCTGAGGGTCAGTAGCAGATCAGATGGTAGACTGATTGCAGAGGATAGAGAAGACAAAATCCAACCAGAGACATTGCAGGTACTTTAGGTGGTAGCATCTTGTCTTACAGTTGTCTAAACGAGCTGCAGGGGTGGTTGGAAGACAAGAAAAATAAATTCAGTAAAGACAAGTGCAAAACAGTGCTCTTTGAAATCAGATGCGTGTACCTGAAATGAGCAGTAGCAGGTTAACTGCAGAGCGGGATCCAGGAGCTGCAGTGAATCACAAGCTGGTTGTGAGTCAACAGTCAGATGCTGTTACAAGAAAGGCAGATCTTGAATAGCCCACAGAAAAATGGCAAAAGTAATAATTCTGTCTCGGTTTTCATATTAAACATCACGTGAAATACAGCATCCAGTCTCAGCCCCTCTGTTTTTAATATGAATGCAGGCAGATTGGGAATACTAAACTTCTGTTTGGGAAACTTCACTGAGGAGGAATAGCTGGAGGATTTGCATATGTTAAACCTAGGGAAAAAAATCCCTCCACAAGTGTCAGGCCATGGTTTGATCGGGTGCTGTCTTCAGCAGTAATTTTGGAGACAAGTATCTCTGCTCTCCTGGTGTTGGCTGTACTGCAGCTCATCATGTGGTCGGTTGTGTAGCCGCAACCTGTATGTCCACACTGTGAGATGGGACAAGGAATTCTTATTAGTGTAAAAAAAGCTGAAAAGTGTCACAAAAATCATTTCCAGGTGTGTCTGTGCACTTTTGCCTGGACAACAGATGACATGCAGGAGGAAGTAAGGAGGGCAGAGAAGGGAGAGGTGGTTGAGTATCTGTTTGGAATTGAGACTTGAAGGGAACCTAGGGGGTTTGCAACATCCAGGAAGGTGGTACAGTACAGCACCCAGTGTCTCTGCGTGTCTGAGGACAGGAGCAGAAGAAAATTGTGTACAGGGAAGTGCTTCTCTGGATACTGTCTTCCAGTGCATCATCTCCGCTGTGCCTGGTGGCAGCGGGGTAGGCTGGCATTTCTCAAAGCACAGGTTCCAGCTCCTGGTGGTGGTGATGAAGGAGAATGAGTGATGCTGGAGCTGGCCCAAAAAGCATTAGAAACCGCTTTGTTCGCAGCACAGCAGCCGTTCCCGGATGGTGGGGTGAGCAGTGCTCGTCGCTGGGAATTGCAGCCGAATCCTGCTTCCTTCTTGGCAGAGCCGTGCCGGTGTTGCCTTGGAGAGCGGCATGAAGACAAGCCAAGAGAGGGTTTGGGGCTGGGTGGCTGTTTGAAGTCCCTTCTGGACCAGAATTTCTGCAGTCCTTGTGTCCAGATTTTGGCATGGCCTCTGTCCCTGTCAGTCCTGCTTAAGCTCAGTGTCCCAACACCTACTGCTGTTCTGAATCCAAATTTCTGACATTACTGCATTGCACTTGGTTTTTTGGCTCTTGGGAGTAGTTTGGTTGACCACAAACTGGTCACTCTGTGCTGTGATGCAAGCTGATGATTTCCTCCTCTGTGGATGCAAAACCAAATCCCCCTGCAATTGCCGTCTGATGGTGATGTTACTCGGCTGGTGTTCACAGCCGGTGGATTCATGCAAGCCTAGATGATTCAAGTTGATACTTAGGCTTCTGATTAAATGCTAAATGCCTGGTCTGTCAGCCTTACCAGCTGTACTCCCCAGGGAAAAGAGGGGATTTTACTGCAAGAAGAAAGGATATTCTAATATTGGTTGGTTGATAATAAGAATGCGTGGCATCAAAGCTGAAACAGTGTGTGCTGGGTTTTAAAATCACAGGAGGCTATAAAAGTGCCTTGAAGGGGAAGATCATAGATAGGCAGACCTGCTGAATGTGCCTGGTCTGTTTTTGTAGGCTGCAGAGCTTTCCGCTGTGGTTTGCAGGGTTCCCTTGCCTTGCTGCATCCTGCATAGTGCAGAGTGCAGCCTCTGTGCCTGCTGACTTAGAGGATACAGATGTGAGCCTTCCTAGGAAGATGAAAGCTTCAGTTCTAGCTATGTTGATGCTAAAATTCACCTAAAAAAAAATACTTGGTATGCTTGCTTGTGACATGTGTCACATGCTGGCACTGAACCTGACTTGTGTTGGTCTAGGTTGCTTAAAAAATGAAAGAAGTGTGGTAATTTATCTTAAAAAGGGTACAGAGAAAGTGAGAGGAAAACAAGCAATTTGCTATTCATTGCCTTTTCAAGGCTAACAGCCTGGGCTTCCACTGGGAAGAAGTCAAGTCCGCAGACAGCACATGATATCAAAAGGAGTGACCACCAAATGAAGTTGGCTGGACAGCAAGCTTGTGGCAGGGCTGGTGTCGCAGGACTGCTGGTAGCAGAGCTTCAGAGCTCTTCAGTGTGATCAGTGAAGTTGTAGTGGCATCTTGGGGACATGTCTTTGAGCATGCAGAAACCCATCTTCTGCAAAACGCAGTGAGAGGTTTGGGCAACGTGGAAGGCCTTTATTTTCTCGAATGCTCAGAAGGGGCAGGGAGAGCCTCGAGTACTGGGGGTGAGCTTTTATTTTTTCTGTGGCTACTTCCAAGTTTGCACTTCTGGAGGATGCAGAATGAAGTCTCTGAGCTTGCTGCATCTCTTCCTTGGTTTGCGTCTCTTTACTTTCCTTTGACCACTCGCTTCCCCAGCCACCCAAAGGATTTAGGACTAGGCTTGCCTTCTGCTCCGTTTCCCACCTGTTACCTTCCTCAGTGCTCTGTTACTTCCCGAAAATGAGAGTGAAGGAGAGTGAGCAGAGGTGGGAAGGCCCTGCTCCCCTCTGCGGAGGGTGCTGAGCCTGGCCCCGAGGCAGTGACGGGTGACTGGAGGGGACCGTGCTGGCCTTGGGACATGCCTGCAGTGCTGCTGTGGGAAGCCTGTGTCCCACTGGTCACTCTTTTCATGCACAGGAGTGCTGTTTGCTAGCATCACCCTTACCTTGCGTTTTCTAGGTGTTTCTCTCTGCAATAACATGTGAGTCATATTAAAAAAAAAATTAAAAATGGAATGGGACTAGCAGGAGCTGTGAGGCTTCTGGGTTGGGTCACCGCCGCTGCCTGGCCAGCATGGGAAGGAGAAAATCCTCCTGCAGAGCTGTCAAACAGCTCTGGGTCTGCACCGGACTTTGTTCTGCCTAATGCACCATTTGTGGCTGCAAGTCCTGCTCCCAGTGCTCACGTGGGGACCTCGTTTGGGAAATGTCTCTGGAGGATCAGGTCATGATGCCCTGGCACACCGCCGTGCTTGTATGAATGAGTCCGTGGGGGCAGTCCTGGCGGCTGTGTCTGCTGAAATCTCTGTCCGCTCGCAGCCCTTTCGCCTGGCTCTGGCAAGTGTCAGGGTTGTCGCTCACTCCTCTAACCTGTTGGGGCATTTTGGCTCCTCTCTGGTGCTCCCTGTGTTTTGACTCCCTCTTTCTGTAGATTTTCACCCCTAAATCGTCACTATCAGTCAGTATGTTTTAGCAGGACTCCCTCTGGCATGTGTGCTCTTCCTCTCTCTGCTTGGGCTTGAAAAGCCACATGGAAGAGTCTGCTCATGCTTGGTCCGGGGAGATCCCACATCTCTGTCCTTCCCCCGACACACATCTGATGGGGAGAGGGATGTGTCAGAGGAGAGGAGCTGGGTGTGAGTGAGTCCCCTATTTTCCTCTTGCGTCGCCCTCCATTTGTGCTGGTGATGGAGAAGAGCCGTTATGGTGTCACTGCTGGCCAGCCCTGGGCTGATGGCAGTGGTGGTGGTGGGGCACTTGTACCCAAGGAAGCACCCAGGCTTAGAGCTGCCATGGCTGAGGAGCCCCTGGACTCTTTGGGGAAAACTGGTGATTAAAGCAGCATTTTGTGCTCTGATGTGGGTGAAAGGGGAGGTCTTGTGTTAATCGATAAGGTTCAGTTTTGGAGTATGGAGGTGGAGGGGACTGTCAGTAGTGAAGCCATGTGTTTCGCAGCCCCGAGTACCAGGTAGCTTTCCCCTGATCCAAGCAGGAAAGCTGCTCATCTCTGGGCAGCATCCATCCTGCTTTGCCACCATCCATCTCACCTCTGCTTGTCCGCTCCAAGAATTGTTCCTGGAGGCTGACCTGAAGGCATAGTGATGGCAGGAGGAGTAGGATGCAGGACCCTGGGGTGGGACTCTGCTGGTACCCACTGGGGGATGTTTAATCTCTTCATTCTTCCCTTGGTGTGTTTGTCCCAGGGCTGTTGGTGCTGTAGGGCATGCTGAGCAGGTGGATACCAAACAGCATTTGTACCCAAGTGGATCGTCCATCCTCTGGTCATTTCTCCTGTGAAAGCATCTCTCCAGTGAGTTCAGAGCCTCACCTGGGTGGTACCCGCGTGGGGCATCCCCACTGAAGAGAGCTCTGTGCCATCCTCCCGGGATGGATGCTTGTGCCTGCAGGTCTGCCACAGCTTTCCTTTCGCCTGCTCATTTCCTGGCTTGCTTGCTCACAGCAAGCATCAATGTGCTGAAAGCGGGAAGACTCTGGTGGCGACTACCGAACGGTGATGGGCCAGGCACTGCTCCCCACCCTGACTCCCTCTCCCCATTGCTGTCCCCATTTTTCTACTTGCCTCCCTCCAGCTCCGCAGCGGGGGGGCTGCCGGTGACCGTCCCTGCAGTGAAGCTTTGCCCAGCGCCTTCCTCCACTCTCCCACCCTGCTTTTCCCTCCCTCTCTGGCTGCTGGGTTGCTCTAATCGACTTTGGCTCCTGTCCCAGGAATAGCCTCTCAATACACACAAACCAGGAAGGCTAAAATAACACTTTAAAATTGTTAAATCAATAATGATTGGGCTCTGCTTAAATGGGAAACACAGCTTAATTTGTTAGAGGGTTTTTTGTCCTCCTTCG
Source organism: Pterocles gutturalis (assembly GCF_000699245.1). Classification (NCBI taxonomy): domain Eukaryota; kingdom Metazoa; phylum Chordata; class Aves; order Pterocliformes; family Pteroclidae; genus Pterocles; species Pterocles gutturalis. The sequence continues at coordinate 47,223 of NW_010137926.1, forward strand.
GATTGTGCATGTGAGTGTCTGTGTAAAGTGTTTCTTGTCGTTTGTAATCTGCGTGTCGTGGCCCCAAGTGGGCAGAGAAGGGTTATGCTACTCTGAGTTACTAAACACTTACAGTAAAAGTGTAGTCATCCTGAATCTCATCCAGAGAGCTTTAGGGGTTTTTTTTTGGTTGTTTTTTTTTTTTTTTTTTTGGTTTCGTTTTTTTCTTTTTCCTTCTGTCCCAGCAGGATGCTGCTGTGTCATTTGCATTCTTCACCCCAGCCGCCTTGTTGGGAAGGCAGAAATCCTCCAAGCTGGGTGGTAACTCTTTCCAGGCTGCCAGCAGCAGTCCAGGCGCTTACATCCCACTCCGTTCCCTCTCCAGGAACTTTGTGCTCAGGGCAGGTGTATGCTGCTCACCCAGCAAAGGAAAGGCTGCCTGCATGGGCAGAGCTACCCATCCTCTCGAAAACTGAAAAACAGTAATTTCTCTCTTGCACTGTTTCAGATCTCAAGCAAAAATAGCAAAACAGTTGTTGCTGAGTGAGAGAGTGAGGATGTGAAGCTCTGGATAAGTATTTGGAAAATACCCAGGGCAAACAGCTGCCTGCAAAGACTCTGCCGTTGGGAGAGAGATTGAGTGGGAGAAGATATTGACTTGGGTACCAAAATGCATGTGTCAGGATGAGAAACACACTGCTCTGGAAGGGTGTGGGAAACTGGCTGCTTCCTAGCACACACCTCCCTGCTGGAACTCACCCTGCTGGAGCCTGGGGAAGTGGTGCTGGGGCTGGTTGTGTTCTGTGCCTCGGTGCTGAATGGGCCATCTTTGCCACTTCTTGCTTTTTATTCTTTCTGTTATCTGTCAGGAGATGCTTCCCTGCCTACCTGCTATCCGGCCAGGTTTGGTGCATGTTGCCCCACAGCCCACATGCAGAATACATTAGGGGATCTTTCCTGGGCAATTCTGAAGGTATCCTGAGGCTCGATCTGTTGGAAAGCAAGATGCTCTCTGAGATTATGCTGCCAGTCGCCTCTCTTAAGCACCAAAAGGTGCCCTGCTCCATTATTTTATCAAGAGATGAATACAGAAATTGCTGCCACAGCGGAGCAGCAGTCGTTCTGCACTGGGAAAGGCGGGGCAGGCGTGTGAGAGTGTGTTAGAGCGAGTCCAGAGGAGGCCACAAAGATGGTCAGAGGGCTGGAGCAGCTCCCATATGAGGACAGGCTGAGAGAGTTGGGATTGTTCAGCCTGGAGAAGAGAAAGCTCCAGGGAGACCTTAGAGCAGCCTTCCAGTACTTGAAGAGGGCCACAGGAGAGATGGGGAGGGACTCTTGATCAGGGAGTGGAATGATAGGATAGAGGTAATGGTTTTAAGCTGAAAGAAGGTAGATTCAGATTAGAGAGAATGAAGAAATTTTTCCCGTGAGGGTGGTGAGATGCTGGAACAGGTTTCCCAGAGAAGCTGTGGATGCCCCATCCCTGGAGGTGTTCAAGGCCAGGCTGGATGGGGCTTTGAGCAACCTGGGCTAGTGGAGGGTGTCCCTGCCCGTGGTGGGGAGTTAGAACTGGATGATCTTTAAGGTCCCTTCCAACCCAAACCATTCTGTGTGAGTGCCAAAGTATCTGCACCCTGCAGACCTGCGCACCAGCGATCGGGTTTTGCTGCTCTTTGCAGGTAAAACAAGAGTACCAGCAGGTGGGTTTCTTTGTAGGTCATTAATGGGACAGCCAGATCTCCCCTGGCTTTCAGAGGGATTGTTCCTGATGTGGAGTGATTTCTGTGCTGGCTCTGTAGAGGTGCCAGGGCTCTGTAGTGCAGGAGTGAGCTGCTGTCCTGTTGGGTACCACAGCATCCACGCCATCTATGCAGAGCCACAGGGACCTAGCTTTTTGGTTTTCCTGGGTTACAGTTTCCCCCGTCCTCTCTCACCCGTGGTGGGTGTGCATGGACCACACCTGGACTCACCCTTCTCCCTCGCTCCTCACTGCAGCACCGCATGTTTGGGGGGGGTGACCCACCACTGCACCGGTACCTGCTGCTCCTTCAGACTCCTCTCCATTTCTTTTCTTAACATGAATTGTCCCAATCCACTGTTCTGAACAGTAGAAACTTGTTTATGTTTTGTGAGACAGTTGTTTCTTATTAATTAACTGAATGGGGAAAAAACAACCCTTACTCCCCATAGCAGGAATTGCTGATGTCAAAATTTTACATTTCTTTCTTCAGCTCCCTGAAGTTGGTGTGAAGATGAGCTGCGGGTCAGAGAGGGGCTTTGCCCTCCTGCCACACTAGCTGTGAGGGCTGTCTGTCTGTCTGTCTGCGTGATGAGAGCAGAGTAAAAATGCAGTCGTGACCTGAGTGGGGATACCCAGAATTAACTTCAAAAGGAAAGGAAGGAGTTGTCTGAATACAACCTGCAAGCCTTTAATTCTTTGTGGTGGTGATACCCTGAGAGCCTGGTTATCTCGAGCATCAGTGTTGCTGCAGTGATGGAAGCGGCTGATTCTATATGGGAAGAGGAATGTTTGACAGAAGGTATAATAATCTCTCTTACGTGTTTTAATTTTCCCCTTTTCATCCCAGACTGTAAGTGTGGAGCTTCCTCCACTTTGAACGAGTCTTTTTATGTTGACCTGCCTTTCAGTTTGGGTAGAATCATGTTTCTTCAATATGTAAAATAAATCTGGCAGCCTGGTGTTGTGCTTCAGCCTCCCAAAGACACATGCAAGCATAAAGGAGGAAGATTCACTGCGTACTAAAATGCTCCACTTATTAAAAAAAAAAAATCCTCTGTGAACATCCTGTTTCAACTCTGTAATAAAACTCACTGGTCAGTAAACGGTGGATCTCCTGTTCCCATGGAGAAAGGCAGTTGCGGACTTAAGAGCTTGCTGTGGGAAAGGGGGAAAAAAAAAATAAATCAAAAAGATCCACTCTTGGTCTTGCAAACAAAGGTTGCCTTGGACTGTGGTCACATGTTGCAGTTCAGCTGATCTCTCTCATGCCAAAAGGGGAAAGATTTCTAGTACTTGCCTGAACCCCACTGAACTAGTTTAGGGAATTAATTAGAAGAAAATTATTCGCCATTTTTTTTTCCTAGTGAGTTTTTTCTTAGACCCAATTGCCCTGCATTGACTCACCAGGTCAGTGGTGCCAGGGGGAGCTGGGACAGGACCACCTCCACGATATATGGCCATTGTGTGAATTTAACTGTGATTTAAAGTTGCACTATCAACAAATGTCTTCTGGCTTTTCCTTGTGGAGGATGAAGGAGTCTCTCAGGTACTTGAATCTGGGATGCCGCCAAGCTTTGTAAATCATACTCAGTGGCCGAGTTGCATCAAGAGCATCAGGGCAGAAGCACCTCGAAGAACATTTGGGGGTTAATTGCAACCTCCAGGCACATCAAATGAGTTGATAAGTGGGTGTTGCTGGAAAGCTCACTGTGCAGTGTGTCTGTCTGCAGTAAATAGTGTTGGCCAGGTCAAGCTCCTTCCCTTGGGTACACCCCTCTGTCCATGATGGGGGTAGATGTTGAGAAGACCTTCGCATGGCTGGACGTCATGTGAAATTACACAAAGTCCACTGCTTTGGCTTCATAAATTCGGTATGTAGGTAGTTATGTACATTGCAAATATTATATGTGGATTTTTGGGGTAAAGCCAGCATAACAGGTTTAGCTCTCCTCCGGGGCAGTTTTTGCAGGGCTTAGGGCTTACTTCTAATCTTTGTAAAGTGTGTCAGCTCCCTGGGTTTCAGAGTGTACTTTCTCTGAGGCATACAGTCTCAGCAGAGCCAGGTATTGAAATGCTTTCCAGGATTTTTTCACTTTGTCTATGTGTGTGCTGGGTCTGGCTGGGTCTGGAGAGCTGCCGGGCTCACAGTTCCTGGGAGTGCCACCTCCCAGCTCAAGCCTGGCTATTACCTCTGCAATACCCCATCTACCTTTAATTACTGGGGAGAAAAGTCGAGTACTCCTAAGACCCCCAGACCTGTTGATTTTGAATTGACTGGTGGTTATTTTCCATTTTTTTGTTTAACCCAGAACATTGTGGATTAAGGCTGCTGAATTAAAAAGAAGGGGTAAATTTTTTTTTTTGTTTTGTTTAATTTTACAGTGACAAAGCATATCTTTGTTTCTTGGGTGAGGCAAAATGAGTACTTGCCACTTCCCAAGTTTCCATTATTCCCTTGTGGCATCGTACGCTTTGTTCGCAGCACCCCGTGTTGGAGATGAAAAGGTTTGGTGCACGTTCCCTTTGGGGAAATGTGGATTTCTCCTCAAAAACCTCTGTTCTTGCAACTGATTTTATAAATGCCTAAAAAATGAGGCTTGTACCTTATCTCTTGGGAGATCGTTGATGGATCCATTTCTCAGAAAGATATTTTAGTCAGTCCTTTAATGCCATGCCACTCCCTTCATTCAGATGCCTGGAGTCTTTTATCACGTCTCCTCTTATTGCTTAGCCAAGTTGGGCATATTTGGTTCTTTTAATCTTTCCTCGTAACTCAACTGTCTTTAATCATCCTTCTTGATGTCAGAGTGTTTGATGCCCACTTTTACGGAAAACAAGCCTAGTTTGTTTTTTGGTGTGCATGTGAATTGCTTGGGAAAAGTCCCAGGAGAGCAGCCGTAGCTCCACGGCCAGTTGCCCGGGCTCATGCCTGGATTCCTCAAAAGCTCCCTCGAACGTCTTGGTGTGGGCACCGGGAAAGATTTCTGGCTCGCCTTGTATCCCGTGGGACTTGGCCCTCCCTGGGATTATTTAATGTGTTTATGTGTTGGATGTGGGCAGCAGCTCCCCCCCAAGATGTTTCATGGGTTGGGTTTCCAGGGGCAGGTTTTTCTGGGCATCCTCAGGAGAGTGCAGGTGCTGATGGTGTTCATGGAAAATGGGCCCAGAAAGGTTACCATACCCTGTGTTTCCTTCATATACCCACCAGCAACAAGAGTGAGAGAGAGGTTTGATTTTCTTCTAAGGTCTCAGAAGCAAAGCCTGGCCATTGGTTGGTTTTAGGTACCTGTGCTGCAGGTCAGGGCAATGTTTCTTCTACATGCTGCCAGGGCTGGTGGCCCCCTCTTGCTGCAGGTATTGCTGCTGTCTTTCCTGAGTAGTCCATGTGTTTTGCAGTTGAAAATACTAATTCACAGCTTCTCAAATCAGTTTAAATGTAAGGACTGCTGCTAGCCAGTTACCAAGCTGAGCACTGCATCCCTTTAGGGTAGGGTCTTCAAACTTGGCTATCTGAAGTTGGGTGCCTCCTTTCCTGCATGGACATGTTCTGAATTCCCCCCAGGCACCTCCTGGAAACCTGTTATTTCACTGGGAGCTGTTTCAGAAAGCCCAACTTTTAAAATAGCCAAGCTCAGATGCTGCCTCAAAGGGGTTAAAGGCACCAGATTTCCAGGTTTGCTGGGTCTGGACCATTGCTGTGCAGCTTGAAGTGGCATCTCTGATATGGACTTTGAATTACAGAGTGCTGGGCAGTGAGTTAAAAGAGGCAAAAAGCCTGCAAGTCCCTCCTCCACCTCCCGATCTGCAGGAAAATTCTCATACTCTCCCAAATTTAGCAGTGCAATGTGGCTGGGTTAAGTAGGCTGAGTGATGAGGCTATTCTGATGGTAATAAAGGTCCTCTTACCCTGCTTGGCCTCAAGCTCAGGCTGCCAGAGCCAGCTTTGTGATATATGGCTGCAGCAACAAGAGGTCTCATGGCCTGAGAAGAAAGAGAAGATGGGGATGTAGATGGTGGGAGAAAACCGACTGCTGAGACCACCACCCAGCATGGTGCTGGGGACCAGAGCAACAGCCTGGTGTCCCTCTGGCTGTCCTATGCAACCCTCAGGCTGTAACATGGGGTGTCAGCAAGGCCTAGAGGTTGCTGCTAGGAAGAGCCCACATCTTCTCCATGATGCTGCTGGGATGCTCTGGGTCATGAGCAGGAGTCCGCTGCCTCCATCCCTTTTCCTCACAGCTCTTGGCCAGCCCAGGATGAGCACCACAAGAAGAGCATCTCTTCCCCATCCTGAGCCCCCTGCCACTCCTGGCTGTGTTTCCTACCATTAGTCTTAGGAGCGCTGGAGAGATTGCTTTGAAGACGACAGTGATCATCCCAGGAGGTCCTCATTATGCTTGCTTTGGTGCCCTGTTGCTGGGTCATCATTGTGGGACAGGCCATAGGGCTCCATCCCTGATGCTGGTCTGGTCCCTGCCAGAGAGGAGCGTGGTTGCTGCCTCAGCCTCTCATAGGGACCTCCTGTCCCCTCTCCGATTTATATATATATGTATATTTAAATATACAAATATGTCTATTTAAAAACATGATTAATTGCTTTCCTTGCAACTGGAATTGCAATTTATGTTTAATTGGTTTCCAGTGCAGCCTTATTTTGAAGAACTGAGGAAATGAAACTTTCCACTTGGCGGGATGGGACAAGGTTGGGCTTGCTGACTTTTCTTTTGTTGTATAGGGCTCAGTTGACTGTGCAAAGGAGAGAGGACAACCGTGTGGAAGAGAGGTCAGATGTTGCCAGGGTTTCCTGGGAAATGAGGTGAGTAGTGATGGCTTTCAGCACTCATAAGCCTGGAGATACAAGCCCTCGTGGGCTTCCCTGCACCCCTTTGGTAATATCTCTTCTGTTGAACCTCCAGACTTTTTGTTATGTGTTTCCCTGCATTTTGCCTTTTCAGGGCTGATGGGATTATTTTAGACTGCTGATGTGCTCAGGGGTCTCAGAAGGGCTGGAGACTATCTTACGTATGCTGAGGTCTGTGCATCATACAGACCTCATTTCTGGCTGGATTTGGGGTTCACAGCAGGGCACTTTGCTCCTCTAGATTTAGAGACGCTGCTGCAATTACCTGCGACAGCACCAGTCCCCAGCCTCCTTTTACAGTTGCTGGAGGGAAATGGAAATTTGTAGGAAGCGCTTGACCCTGACCTGCTGTAGGTATCTGCGTGGGATGAATCATTCCCTACAATCCCTGCTTCTCCACACTGTCAGCGCAGCCGGGATGACTTGTTTGGATGTAGGGTCTGCCCAGTGTGTGTAATGTCTGCACCCTGCATAGGAGGACTTGAGTTCAGGGTTCTTGCTTGTGGCTTGGGGTGTCCAAACCCACTGCATGAAAGCTGGGGCTTCTCCTAAGCTGCCCTTAAATTTTCTTCAAGGTTTGGACACAGCTTAAATCTGTGAGCCACTTGTCTGGGCCTGCTCTCAGCCTTTGTACGCCCTAACTGGCACCGTAAGTATGTTCCTGAAGGATAAGGTATCATCACCGAGGAGGTTTCAGTCCAATTGGGTCATCTCACACTGACTGTAGCAGTCCCGGTGGGTACCAGCCCAGAGAAGCTGTGGGGGCCCCATCCCTGGAGGTGTTCAAGGCCAGGCTGGATGAGGCTTTGAGCAACCTGGGCTAGTGGGAGGTGTCCCTGCCCATGGCAGGGGGGTTGGAACTAGCTGATCTTTAAGGTCCCTTCCAACCCAAACCATTCTGTTGTTCTGTGATTCTATGATTCTGTGACTCCAGCCCCGGGAGATGACTCCAGCCCCAGGAGCCCTGCTGCACTGAGACCCGGTGAAGCTGCTGGGACTGCCTGTGAACCTCCTGGGGACCAGACCCGGAGCTGCTCTGGCCTCTGGCTTTTTGAGTTATTCAGCTTATGGCTTTTCAGCCACAGGAAGTTTTGGGGCGATGCTTACCCTGTCCCTATGGGAGCCTGGCACCTGTAGTGGGTCATCCGCATCCCGGTGATTTGGCTACAGTGCGGCAGCCCGCAGGTGTGGTAGTGTGAACAGCTGAGACCTGTGTGTCAGGGCTCTGTTCATGAGCATCTCCCTTGAGAGCTTCTGTGCACTTCACTGCATCTCCCGTGTAGGGGAAATTCCCCCCCAGATACCCGTCTGCCTTCGCTGGGCTGTCTCCTCTGCTTCGCCTCCTTACTGTAAGCTTTTTTTTTTGAGGGACGGGGACTTTGCTTTCTGCATGTGTTTGCAGAGTGCTCAGCCTATTCTGGCTTGTCCTTATTGCAGTGTGGAGAGATACTGAGTAGAAAAGGTTAAAATTTAGACATGCAAGATGTTGTACCTAAGCAGATGCAACTCTGGCAAATTTTTGGTATGCTTTTGCTTCTGCTGATGCCCTCAATATGTTCTCAGAGGTTCAGCCTGTTGAAAAAGAGGGATTGATGTTCATGGTCCATCATCAAGATTGTCACCTTAAGTCAAGGAACAAATATAATTCACTGTGGTACATCACTCTTGTTTTAAGTGTTCAAAGAGAATGTGTGTGTGTGTTTTTCGTATGTAGAGAGTTTATTCTGCAATTTACTGTTAGCTTTTCTGTGTCACTAGTCATTGGAGTATTTTCACTGCAGCTTTGGGAGAGGAAACACTCCTTTTTATAGTGAGGGAAACGCTGTCACAGTGAAATTGTGTCATCACTGCCCTTTGCCTGAGCCCTGGCCATGTCCAAGTAGGGGACACATACATCTTCTGCCTTCCATCTGTCTACCTCGGGGACCAGAAGATGTTGCAGAGACTCATGGTGCCCTTGAGTTCAGTGCTTGCATCTGCTGCTGGTCTCTTTGCTCTCAGGTCGTGCCTCAATTCTCCATCCAGAGAGTAGGGATAAAGTCAGTCTTTGGAGTTGTGGTGAGAAATACGTTAAGGACGAGCGATGTAAGAGGAGATCTTAGCACTGTGTCTAAGCATGGGTGATGCTTTCTGCAGTCTCAGTGGTTCCCAGCAAAGAGCCTCATTTTTACTTGGCTGCTGGCCATCTGGCTGGCTTTTCCAGGATAAAGTTCACTCCAGCTGGCTTCCCTTCTCTATCCCTCCTTTTTTGGAAGCATCTTTGTGCTGGGCTGACACCTCAGACATCAGTGAGAGCTTTCAGGGCTCAGAGATGTGGAGCCACCGAGCCTGTGACCTAGTATGAGGCTCTCTGCTTTCCTTGGGCTTGTTTTGCTTTGGGATTCTGGAACACAGTAAGCAGGAGAATATGCTCATCTTCATCTTGACCAAGATAAAATAAGCAGCCTGCCTGAAGTGAGGAGGGTTTTACAAGTCTCAGTGACACCGGTTAAACATTGGGAAGGGGTGTGAATTGGGGGTGGGTGGAGAAGAAGGTTTTTTGTCTGCTTCCCAGCAGCTAAAAGCAGGTGTTCAGTCAACCGGGAGTTGCCCTAAAGGCAGAGAATAAGGATGCAAATGACCTGTGAAACTTTAAAGGAACCATCTGAATGCCCCTTTCTGCCACTAAGAAAGTTTACCTCCACCCTGGGTAATTTGCATGAGGCAAGTTGATCAGCCCTGAGAAAAGGCAGTTGGGTCCAACATGATAAGATGACTCTGTCAAGCCAAAGATCTTGTAAAGAGGCAAGAAGGGGGCAAAGCCCAGAGGCCAGGCCAGGAGATAAAAGAAACACCAAAGAAACTCAATGCTAAAGAAACATGAGAGGGTGGGCTGGGTCTTAGGGTGAGCAGGGTGCTCAGGCACTGGGCGGTTTTGGGGGGCTAGCTGGCACTTGTGAGGTCCCTGCAAAGAAGCTTTCTCCGGGTTTTGCAGTAGTTCAGCTAAATCAGTGCTGATGCCCAGTACAGGATTGTGCTTAAAGGCTTGTGCTGGAAGGGTTCTTAGGATGTGCTTTGCCTCATTTTTGGTGAAGTAGCAGTACATGAGTCCAACCAGTTGCAGCTCAAGGGGCAACTGGTTAGGCAGTGGCATCCCTTAGCTTGAAATCGCTGTGGATTTAGGACCCTTCTTGGCCAGTGTGATGATGTCGAGTGTGGTGGGGAGTGGCGCTGAGCTGTCGTTCTACCAATGCTGCCCCGATTCTGCTGCGGATGAATTTTATACCCAACCTGGTCCTACACCCAACTGGGGTTTTTAATGAAGTTATTTTTTTTGCTGTGATTTGGACACGCACACATCCTGTCAGACATCATCAGCTCAGCCGTGGCTGCACATGGCCAGTCTCACCCCATCTCTCGCCTGTGCTCTCCTGAGGCGCAACATGTCCCACTTCATTTCATTGACAGTTTCACTAATTTTCCCAATGTTAATGAGCACTTCCTCAGCACCACCCCTACCAAAGCCAAGCTGCTGACTCTTTCACCATGAGGGTTAAATGCTTATTTATTTTGAGGGCTGCTCCTCCCCCTTTCTGATTTCACTTGATGTGTGCAGGATGTGATGACATAAATCTGTTTGAACTGTCTTCTATTTCAGGCATTTTTACTTCTTTAAAGTAACTTGGTGGGGTGATGATGTGTATGTGGATGCCTGGATGGGGACATGGGGAGGGAGCAGTGGGCTGGGCAGCCCGCCGCTCTCTGCAGGGTCCATCCTTGCCCGTGTAGGCACCTAGATGTTTGGTCAAAGATTTAGAGGCATTACATCCTCTCAGAGCCATTGCTATAAATCTGTAAAAAATAAATTATGACATTGTTCAGACTGGTCTTCCCTCAGCTCTTTGTGTTTTCCTCTTCAGGATTCAGCTGCTCCTCATCAGTGGCTCCCAGCATCGTCTGGGCCATCCAGTGACTCTCCACATTCGGTGGTTGCACGTGTCCATGCCTAGAGAGAGCTCACCATCAGTACAGATTTTTACAATCTCCTTTGCAGATCGCATGGTGTGTATGGCTGTGTGGGTGTCGTGTTCATAGGGGGGATCCAGTAGCAGACTGTATATATTTAGTTGAACCAGGTGTTTTCTGGTCTTTTTTTTTTTTTAGGTTTTGCATCAATGGGTTGTTCAGTTCTGCTGCTTCCTATTAAAGTTAACGGTGTCTATGGATGGTTAACTCACACGCATATAAAAAGCTGCTCTCAGAGATGGTTTGTATCATCTGTATGTTTTTCTTGGGTGTCTTCTCAACCCCCGCATGCCTTTGCCTTCCTCACTATCCACAGAGCTGCCCTGACCTTGGTGTCTCCCCAGGGTGTGCACTGTGTTTCCTGGGAAGCTTGAGGGTGTAACAAGAGGAGCTAAGGAGATCATCCAGACATGGTCCACTGTGGGGACCTGGGGGAGCAAAGCTGAGGGCGAGGCAAGTTAAGGAGATCATCCAGACACGGTCCACTGTGGGGATCTGGGGGAGCAAAGCTGAGGGCGAGGCAAAGAGGTCCCTGGCGAGCAGCCAGGCCATTGGTGTTTCCTACAACACAGCAAGACCCAAGGGAGTGTCCCCAAAATGCTGACCAGGAGGGACCCCAGGAGGTCTCTAATGCCACCAGCACTGGAGAAGGGCAGCCAGCACCTCCAGGGATGGAGATGTCACCACATCTCCAGGTAACCCCTTTCAATACAGCACCACCTTGCTCATAGGAAAGCTTTCCACGTGTCCTGCATGGCCACAACTTGTGGATGTTGCCCTTTGTTATATAGACTGTCTCAGCTGCAATGGGGTGGATGTTGGAGGGTTTGGGAGGAAGCAGGGAGAGGTCTCCTCTGGGCCACTTGTGGGCAACAAGTGATGGCGCTGGTGGGCAGCAAATGCATCTGCAGCATGCCCTACAGATATGTCTCCTTTGGGGAGACGTCCTTGTGTGGATGTTTTTCCTTAATAGATTTGACCATTTTAAAGAAAACTCTGTTCATTTTCTGAATTATGAAGTGGCGTATTGAAAACCAATATGGAGTAGAGGGGACCAAGCTCAAGGAGGATTAATTATTAAAACTGGGGCATGATCTGCTACATCAAAGTGCTCTGGGGGTGATGTTTCTTAACCATAACCCTGAGTCATAACAGCCTGCTCAATTGCAATTTGCAACCAGAGCAGTATTGCCTTTGAGAAGGTGGCATGCAGGTTGGACCCAAGAGTCTTGAGGGATCCACACTGACAGGGCTGGTGGGTGCATGGTGCCAGTGCATCTTCATGGGAGGATTGAAAATCGGACAGGAAAACACACGAACCGAACTGCTGCAAGTGTTGGGTTTGCATTTTTTTTTCTTTTGTTCAAGTGCATTTGCCTGAATTTGACAACTGTATTCCCAGAACAGGAGGAACTGGGAGGTCTTTAACAGCAATAGATGGAGCTCAGCTGTGGTGGAAAGGATTGCCCTTGAGAGAGGGGGGGCTTACTGCTCCAAGCAGGCATGCTGGGAGTTGCCAACCTGGTATGAGATGGGTGATAGTTTTTCCATCTTGTTGTTCCTTGTGGTCACAACAGGGAGAGCTGATGTTGCTGCAAATTGGCCATGTGTAGTGACATACCAGGAATACCTCCTTACTGGGTTGCATCCTTCTGTGGGAAGGCATCAGATATACATTGTGATGGGGATTAACTCATTAGACCTTACAGTATAGATAATGCTTTACAAATTATCTTTTCCTGGGAAGATTTCCTCTCTGGGCATAGTCCCAGAGAGCATAAAGCGGATAGTCGTGGCTGTTATGTGGTGCTCCCAAATGCCATGGTATTTTGGATAAACCACTGAAGCTGCAACCCTTTCCCTGTGCTCTTGCCCATGATGGTGCTGCTGGTGCAGGCAGGGCTGCCGGACAGTTGAGCAGAACCAGGTGGGAATGGGGCAGCATGGGCATT
>NW_010137926.1:59791-68925 GCF_000699245.1 Pterocles gutturalis
GCATCCGACTGCTGGGAAGTCGTGTACCACACAGATTGTCCTGGAAGAGGTGTCTTGGCCATGGAGGAAAATGGATTGTCTCGCAGAATTGAATTTTCATATTTCTGTAACACTTGTGCTAAAAAAAAATAAAATCTTGATGTTTCTTGGGGTTTATTTTTGTGTGTTTTCTGAGAGTGCAAGTGAAGGCTTTTAAATTTAAAGCACTTTCCTTTTCCAAAAGGAGGAGGAGCCCAGGCTTGAGTGTGAGATACCCTGGTCCGGGTGTTGCCACATACTTCCCCTGTGACCTTGAACGGGCCACACAGCTGAACCAAAAGTGTCCAAAAGTGTGTTTTGGCAGCCAAAGTGGTGGCCCTCTTGGAGATGTTGTACCGGCATGACTGTGCCAGTCAGAGCTGGTATTTGGTGGACTTCACTGCCCCGAATGGTTGTAGTTAGGAGTCAGGTGAGGTTAGGTGTGAAATCTAATAAACCTGTTTTCCAATGTAAGCTCCACTTATATTCAGTGGGAAGAGGGGGAACAAATGATGCTTAGGAGCAGCCTGTTCCATGGACGGTGGAAAGTTTCCAGACAGTTGGCTAACATTAAATGCCTAACCTCTGGACAGCTGAGGTTAGAAAGAGAGCAGTCCCACACTTTTAATTTCTTGATGTCTCTGTTGCTTGTCCATAAAATGAGTTTAATATTAAGTCCTTGTTTTCCTGAAACAGAGGATAAATGTAAAATTTGGAGCTGCTGCCTGGCTACAGCAGCAGATGGATGGTTGTGTTTGGGTTAACAGGCTGATCTTGGCCACGGGCAGCATCTTTGAAACAGTCAGCGTGCCAGGAATTAATGAACACACTTGGGTTTCCTCTGATGAACTGATACATTAAGTCTTTGAAAGCAATTTTATTGCTGCACACCATGACAAACCTTTTTATTTAAGGTGTTCCTTTCATGAAGCTTCAAATAACACCTATGTCGGACTGAAATCGAAATCTCCAGGAGAGATTGGGACAATTTCGCTTGAGGTTTCTGTCATGGTGGCTTGCAGAGGAGAAAAAAGAGGGTAGTATAACCAAGGTCAGCACCTCGCTTCAAGCTGCCAGTAGAGCTCCTCCGAGGAAGACAGGGATTGAGTTACCCCACACCTGTAATTCATCCCTCATGCCCACAACCAAATAATCCAGCAAAACAGTGGTGAAAATGATGGGAAAGTTAGGAAAACTTTTTTTTGTAAGCTGAGCTGGGTAAGTGATGCTCAGAGCCATGTTGGTGTGTCGGGCACAGATTTCTCTTTGGAGAGTGCTGTGGAGGGATTTTACTCAAGGTTTTGCAATAAAAGTTCTGATGTCCATAAAACATGGAGTGGAGCGTGCCTCTTCAGGTGCACCATACTGGCCTCGTCTTGGTGTTAGATCTAAATTTTTGGGTGCAGTGATTCTGATTATGTTTTGCACTTATTATTGCTTAATACAAGTATTGCCTTTATTTGAATTCAATTAATGTTTAATGTTATAGTAGACTTTATTACAGATTAGTACTACCTTGTATTTATTAGTCTTACCTTTCTAGAGGAGTTGTTTAAATGCTTCCCAGCCCTGGGATTCTCGTGTCCACCCCCCCTTTGATGCCCTTGGACACATTATCCAATTGTGATAAAAATCCTCCAACCCATTTTCATTAATTTTCAGCTTTGTTTTGCACTATTAGTTGGTTTTTATGAAGTCATTAAGCTAACTACAGTATTACTGTGGTGTAATTTGGATGTATTTGACATTACTGACATTTTTGCCTTATCTGGGTTAAGTCTCAAGGACGGCATCCTGGCATTCCCTGCCAAAATTACTTTTTTTTTTTCTAGTTAATGTGGGACTAGCTTTCAAGGAATGGATTTTTAGAAGTTATTTCTGAGGTTCTGCCTGATTTTAAGAAAATCACATTTCAGCAGCAGGCTGGCTTAGACAGCATGCTGGTGCACTCAGTGAAGCCAAGGGAATAATTTCCTGCAGCACCCTAATGGATGCAGTCCTTGTTTTTCCTGGGAAATCTCCCATGAACCTTCTAGCTGATTTATAGAATCTTAGAATCACAGAATGGTTTGGGTTGGAAGGGACCTTAAAAATCATCTAGTTCCAACCCCCCTGCCATGGGCAGGGACACCTCCCACTAGCCCAGGTTGCTCAAAGCCTCATCCAGCCTGGCCTTGAACCCCTCCAGGGATGGGGCATCCACAGCTTCTCTGGGCAACCTGTTCCAGTGTCTCACCACTCTCACAGTAGAAAATTTCTTACTAATATCTAATCTGCCCTCTTTCAGCTTAAAACTGTTACCCTTCATCCTACTACTATACTTCCTGATGAAGAGTCCCTCCCCATCTCTCCTGTAGCCCTCTTTGGCACTGGAAGGCTGCTATTAGGTCTCCCAGGAGCCTTCTCTTCTCCAGGCTGAACAACCCCAACTCTCTCAGCCTGTCCTCATGTGGGAGCTGCTCCAGCCCTCTGACCATCTTTGTGGCCTCCTCTGGACCTGCTCCAACAGGTCCATGTCCTTATGTTGAGGGCTCCAGAGCTGGACACAGTACTGCAGGTGGGGTCTGGGGAGAGTGGAGTAGAGGGGGAGAATTGCTCCTCTGGTGAAATCTGACTTGATCATCCTCTGTTGTGGTATGTGGCGCTCCATGCCAAGAATATTCACTGTTTTTGAAATGTGATCATTGCTGTTCAAAATAGGCTTTCTTTTCCATGATCTTGTAAGATTTTGCCACTTCTTTGATAAGCTAATTTTATCCCAGCTTTGGCATCCGTATGCCTTGGTGTTATTTTGGTGTGTACCTTATATATGTCTTATATATAGCTGTGTCCATGTATGTGTTACTGTATGTGATTTATATACAGCCTGTCTTGCTGTCATGAGGAAATCACTGTCACTTTTGGGGTGGGATCACAGGTCTAATGTGTCAGGTCCAGCCAGTCCATTGACAGACCTCTCTGTGACCTGTCCTAGTTTGCTTCCCTTCCGTCACCAAATAAGACCCCCACTCCTCCCGGGCAAGAGAAGACATGAGCCACCCCACATCATTTCAGTTGGCTGTGGGCGAGGGGCATGTGGGCTTAGCATCTTCCAGGTGGAAGCCCCCAAACCTCTGAGTTCGAGATGCTGGCTGGCCACATGTCTGCAAACAGGTGTGGGTCCACAAATGTGTACGTGGGGAAAATGGGTTTAAAAAGAGGGATAAAACTACCCTGAAAGAGGAGGGGAAGCATGCTGGACTGTGACTGGGGTGCCTGCAGCCTTGTGGGCATGGATGAAGGCTCTAGGCAGAAGCTGGGGCAGAGATGGAGTGTGTGGTGGCAGGTGGAGGAGAAGATCACAGGGAGGGATTCTACACTGGATGGGAAACTCAAAAAGAAAAGCTTGATTTGGATACCAAGATCATTAATAAGGGCAGCATGGTTCCCCCATTGTTTCTTACACAGCTTATTTTGCTACTTTGCTAGTGTGCCTGCTAGGGTCATGTGCATGAACTTAATAACAGGGTAGAAGAACTCCGCCAGTGCCAACATGCTTTTGAGGTAGAAGAGGAGCTGGAGTTAACCACAGGTCAAGTTACAGAGGAGAAGCGAAGCTTTATGATCGACTCTAGTCTGAAGGAGCTCATGGAGCAAAATGCCCACTTAGTGCACCCATCTTTTGGTGCTGCTTGGAAGAGGACATTCTCCTTGAGTGGACCCTCATGACCTCTATTACGGTGGCATCTCTTTAAGGCCTCCGCATGGTCATGATGGTATCTACCAGGGAGATGGAGACCTGCTCTGTTGTGACTGTGTCAGTTTTACATATTTGCCTGATGTGAATCACAGTTGCTGAATTGTGATGGGCTTTGTTGTAGGCAAGTAAAGGTTTCCAAGAAGCTCTGGAGTTTCTAGATTGATGACCTGAAAACAGACACAAAAAATGTGTGTTGTGTGGAGTGGAGAGGATAATTTGTTCCTTTGAGACAGCTGGGTTTTTGCTAGGAGGAGGATACGAGGCTGAAGTTATTAAACGCACCATGTACCTTGACTGCCAGTTTTGAGGTCATCAGCTGAGTTAGGCGTTACACCAGAGCAGGGTATGGCCCCCTCCAGCAGGAGGTCTGGTGGGTCTGGTGTGACAGGGCAGGCTGTAAACTGGATTTCAGGTCAATTTTACATCAGATTGCTGGGCTGACAGGGTATGTTCCCCTCCAGCAGGAGGTCTGGTGTGACAGGGCAGGCTGTAAACTGGATTTCAGGTCAATTTTACATCAGATTGCTGGGCTGAAGGAAGAGGTGGCTCTTGGTCTAAGGAACACCACAGCTTGCCAGTGGCAGGGCTGTGACTGACCAGTGCTGGTGGTCTTCCATCCTCTCTTCTGGGGTTGTTACTGGTGGTTGGATCAAAAATACCATTTTTTTCTGCAAAAGAGGAGACCTTGGGGTTTGATAGAGGCCACAAAGGTGTTAAAATGTTGAGCCTGAGTTTTGTTACTAAATGTCATCTTCAGTTGGCGAGAGCTCTGAAGATGGAAAGGTTTCGGCAGTGTGAAATGGCTGGAGGAGGGAAAACACTCAACGTGATTAGCTTAATATCTGCTGAAGCCATAGGGAGTTTAGGGTGGGTCTGTGAGTGTATTGGCGTGAGCAAGCCTCCTGAAGTTGGTGTGGGTTGTATCAGCTGAAGGGGGATTTTCCCAGGTTGGACCTTAGGTTCTCCGGGCGAGGCAGGCTGAATATTGTAGCTGCCTCTGCAGGAAGGCTCTGGCTGGCACTGGCAACAACACTCAAAAATATGTATTATTCCCTTCACAGACAAAGCTAGAACAAGAAAAATGTCTCGTGTCAACCTGGCCTTTGAAATACAAATGAGTAAGACCAACCTCACTTGTAAATGTCATGGTGTGCTTTGTGCACTCGCTTCATAATGCGGTTGCTTTTCTTCCCTGGTTAATTTGTTTTCAGGCTTTTGCTTCAAGTGATGCTTTGACAAAAAGGAAAGAAAAAGAGAAGAGAGTCACCGTGTGCATGTGGAGACCCGCAGGGCTCTTTCCCCACGGGGGAGCTGCACTGACCCTGGGTCAACTTGAAACTGTCGGCGTGGGCATTGTGCTCCTGTGAAAGCCCAGCTGATGGTGGAAGTACCTGCAGCCTCATTTTCTTATGTTGTCAAATTTGGAGCGCACAAAGGTGCACTGCGCAACTCTTTGGCTTGACAGTCATTGCTTTTTCTTTATGCTGTGAGTCCTGCTTAGGGTCTTTTTGTGTCTGTCTGTCAGGCAGTGTGTGCATACTTGCTGAAACCCATTCCTCCTGTCGTAAGGGTGAGTTATCCGGTCCTGGACCACCAGCAAGAGGCCAGCTGGGCAAGTTTGCTGCAAGCCAAAGCGCCGTGCTTGCCGAATCACCTCTGGGGTCAGCTCTTTACTGCCTTTTGCATGATGCAGTTTTGGGGTTTGCACTAAGCTATGCAGCTTCTTTGTGGACTTCTTCCCCTCAAAACTGAATCATGAGGCACGTACAGAGACAAGGCTGGAATAGGATACGTTCCTTCTGCAGAGAAGCCGGTTATGGGAACTAATTGTGTTATTTTGAGTTATACCACGATGGGCTGGCTGGTTTTGATGGTGTTTCTGTTCTGTCTGTGATTAACCTGATGGTGACAGTAAAACAAAAAATAACATTAAAGTGAATTAAAACCTCAGAAGGATATTTTGGATGCCAGAGGATGCTCATCCTCAAAATGTAATTGTTTTAAACTAATTTGATGATTAGTTCAAGCCAGCTTTACAGACTCCTGTGTGAGCAATGGACATTTCTGTGGAGTTAATCAGAAAGAACTGCAGTTTCTTTTGCCATGAGCAAAAATAGCTCTCCAACTGAGGACAATGTGTAACAGCAGTGACTGCATCTGTTGATTTAGCCAGAAACACGCAGCCAGTTAAAAAAAAAAAAAAAAGAAAAAAAAAAAAGAAAAAAAAGAATAATCATCTGCAAATATCTCGGAGACCTCTGAATCTGTGCTGAAAATTGCTTTGGAGCTTTGCTTGCAATTGGTAAATAAAGTTGTTGAGAGAAATAGTGGGAGTGCAGGAGATGCTCTCTGGGTTCAGGTGGACCACAGAAGTGATCATCCTCCTCCTCTCGTCTCTTGCTGTGCCCATCTGCAAGGGCTGGGCTGCTGAGCATCCTGGGCTTAACCCCATGCCTTTTTGCTTCAGTCTGAGAAAGGAGGAATAAAGCCTGTGGGCAAAAAGTAGAGTCCTGGACCAATTTTTTTGGCTGATGGGTTTTGCTGTTTGTGAGTGTGGTGGAGCCTAGGGTGGGCTCATCCATGCCAGCGTGGATGGCGCAGGGTTGCAGTTCAAACACACACGTGGCCAGCGCTACACAGTGTATAGATTGATTCAGCTGGTGCAAAGGTGCTTGGGTGCTCTGGTGAAGGGCTTCCCAAGTTATCCCATCAAACCTCTATTTATCTGGCATTTGACGTCTGGGAGATGGACTGTGCTTTCCCCAAATCAATGCCCATCTGACAGTGGGCGAGGGCTGGGAGCTGGGATGCACTTTCCCTTCTCTGCCACGCTGAAGGGGAGCACTGTGTCTCATCTGCATCCCAAACCAGGGCTGTTTCTCAGAGGATGCATTGCTAATCCAAACCATGTGGGTTTGTGAGGATTGGGGTACGATATGGTGTGGAGGGGGCAGCCATCATATGCATCCCCTCTGGCTGGTTAATATGCTAACTTGCAGTGAATTTTTTTCCCCTCTCCCTCTGTTTTCAGGATTTTAGTTAAAAACACAAACAGCCTGGTGTTGTGTAACAGGCTGCCAGGGCTGTTGCTCATCCCCACGATGCTCAACCACGGAGGACACACACAGGAGCCGGTGCCCCAGCCCTGTGCCCGGGTGCCTCCCGGAACATAACTGTGATTTTAAAAAATGTGGTAGGAGCCTTCCCAGACCAAAACGGGCTTCGCCTCCCTGGATGAGCTCAGCCGTTTTTTTCACAACGCTCTGCTTATATGGGTTGATGCCTTTCCAGGAGCCTGTAGTTGGGATTAGAGACCCATGGCCGGAGCATCCGCTGGAGCTCCCCAGACGAAGTGCTGAGCCTGCTGCTCCCTGGGCAAGAGCCTGCCAGGCAGTTTGCCCACAAACTGCTGTTTTTTAGTATGGTAAAACAAGGGTTTATAAAAAGGTTTAGTGGTGGCAGGGCCATGCTGGTTTTCTTGGTTACGTTGATAAAATAAATGTCATTATTTGAAGGAAGGTGCTGAAATATTCCCTGTAGTCCCTTGCAAACAGCCAGTGTGATTGGTGAAGATCTGTTGTTCCCTCTCTCCATTTCTCTTTCTGTTTCCTTTCTGTCTCTGATGATTTCAAGTCTTTCTGCTTCGTGTTTCTTTAACTTTTTGTTCACTTAAAAACTTCCAAGGCATGCTGTTAACTTCACTGAATTTAAATGCTTTTGCCTTTGCTGTGTTGAGCGATGCATGCCGGTTCGATCATTGCTGTTATCTCAGGTTTCCCCGTGTCTTCCTGCAGGCTGCTTTTGATTTCAAAGATACATTTGTTGAAGAAAAAGGAAAATTTCCACAAAAACACCCATCTCACCTCTGACACTATCAAGCCTGACTCCCATTGAGCATCTATCCTGCTTTACCTTGGCAGTTGAAAGCTGGTTAAAGGAGCAGGAATCCCTATTTCAGCTATTTTTATTGCACACATGTGACTTTGCATGCACGCTACCTTTGCAGTTGGATGTCCATCAGAGTGGTTGGTGATGGTTGTGGGCACTTTCGGGCATGCACATGAGCCTGTTGTGGGTGCTGCAGCAGGGAGTGTCGAAGCAGCAGCCTCTCGGGGGGATCTGCAGCAGTGGCTGGGGGGGTTTGGGGAGGCTCTGCAGGAGAAAGGTGTGCTTTGTCTGCGTCCCCTCATTTGGAAAAGGGGAATAGATCCAAATTTACCACTCACTGCACCTTTCCTCTTTTCTCCTCCCAGATTGCTTTCTGTTTCCCAGCCCTGCAGCCCACACAGTCTGGGTAGGAGCATCACAGGACCTCTTTTGGATGTGACTTTGCACATGAAGGTTGGTTGAGGTTAGGTGCAAAGCTTTTCCAAATTGTCATGTTTGGAAAGTGTGCCTGCTTTGTGGAAGCTGCAGGGAGTCACAGCTTGGAGGCTGCTGCTCTGGGCAAGGTCAAGAAGTGGATGGTGTGTGGGGGCTGCTGGTGCTGCTGGCGGAGGCTCCCTGGCCGAGGTGTCACCCCGACGGTGACTCGTATTTTCTCCCTTACACTTTGGGGCTTGGTGGCTCTTTGCATGCTGCTGTGTGAGATGCGCCGTGCTGCTGAGAGGGTCTGCAGAGTTTCCCCATGTGCATTGCTGCATTCAGAGAGGAGTGGTGCTTTTTCGGGTGGGTGAAGCAGTAACCAGATCAACTGTGACCACACTGAAAGAATTTCTGAAGAAAATTCTACTTAAAAAAAAAAACCCAAAAAATCCAATGTTGAAGCATTTTGAGATCTTGCAGCTGTTCCTGCCTGGGGACAAGCCTCCGGTGGTTTGCAGTGCCTATGGGAAAGGGAACTGGGGAGACGAGGAGTTTGGGTGGGTTCAAGTCCAGAGCAGGACATTGAAATAGAAGAGTTATCCTTGGGAAAGGTGGGTCTAAAACCATTTGGTGAAAGAGCAAGAGGAGGGAGTGGATTAGGCAGGCACACTGATTCATAAAACAGTTTATTTCTTAGATTGCAGATGCTTCATACTATTAGCATCCGAATGGCTCCAGCTGGTTTTTGGAGTCAGTGTCTCATTGAAAAGTGAGGAGCAAAAGAGATGTGGGGAATACAGCATTTCTTTTATTTTTTGTTTGCTGAATATATTTCTCTGCAAAGTTGAGTTAGCAGTGAGACTGTATGTGGCTTATTTTGGGAGCACTGTTTCTTTGAAACACAAGACATCATTTTTGCTGTGTTTTTTCTTTGTTCTTTCTTAATACTCAAACTTGGTTTATGCAGAAAACAGTAAGTGACAAAAGCGTAGCCTAATTTCTTTTATAGCTGCCATTCCCCAGTGCTCTGCATTGTAAACCAACAGCAGCAGCTACTGACTTATCTCTTTCC
>NW_010137926.1:68956-71019 GCF_000699245.1 Pterocles gutturalis
TGTGAACCTGCTGTCGGGCAGCAGAACTGGGTGCTGTGCAGTTTTCTGCTCCTGTGCCCTTCTCAGACCCTGATTTCACGACGGTTACGGCCTGTTGCTGGTGCTGCAGGGTGAGCCAGCAGCGTGGCTTTGGTCCAGATCAGCCCTGGGCATTTGATTGCCTCTCTGTGGGATTGGGCTGAACTCGCCGTGCAAAGGTTATGCTGGCTTGCTGAGTTTGGGCTGGCTTTGTGCCGGCTGCGGGGGACAGATGATACCAGATTGGTTGCAAAATTAGTGGAGCGCATGGGTGATGCCTGACGTGGCTTTAGCTGGTACTGTTTTTAAGCAAACCTGGATGGGCCAAGCGTCACCACATCGTGCCACATTGCAGAGGTCCTGCAGAGGCTCTGCCAGCATCCTGCAAAAAAAACTCAGGTCTTGTGTCAGCAAAACATGACTTTATTATACACAAATTACACAGCTTTTTTTTTTTTTTTTTAAAGTGACTGAGTGGATTTTACTGTGACATTTACCAAAGTATTTTCGTCCTAGCTCAGATTATTAACTCAATGAATTGTGGCTGCACGCTGCCTGGTTTACCCCCACGGTGCTCACTTTGTCTGCCTTCCCTGTCCCTGTAACATCCCCACGCTGCAGTGAGGCTCCTTCATACCCTTCCCATTTATCTCTGTGTTTTAATTCTTGCTGCTCTTACACCTTTTGTTAGGTTCTGCTGTCCTCACTCCATCTTTTGATGGTTTGAAAACTTACTTGCCTTTTTTTTTTTCTGCTTGGTTTTCTGGAAGTCTCTTGTTCCTCAACAATTCCTCTGTGTTTGAAGCATCCTCTGCATACTCATAATACCTTGGAGCGAAGCCCAGAGGCAGAGGACCATCAGAACTTGCCTAACAAAATGAGAGATCTGGCAATCTTTTCCACCAGATATCTTCCAGTCTGCAATGTCTGAATTCACACTGTCCATGGGCCAAATGTCTTCAGCGAGCAGGAGCTGCACGTGGGACATGGCAGGGATGTGCTGGGCCATGAAGTCCTGTGTGCTGCAGGTCGGTGTCTCCAGCTTTGCTTCCTGTGCAGCGCTGGTGCTCTCCCACCGGTGATTCTTCCTCCCTTCGCCACCCAAGGCCACTGGTGTCCCGTGGGCAGGAGGAGCTGGCACAGCCCCTGCCTCCTCTCCTCCTGTTGCGTACCTGCCCTTTGCCTCCAGCCCCTCTGTCCTTCTCCTGGATTTTGGCTCCTTGCCTGCGCTGCTGCGGCACAGAGCTGTGTGCCAGCGCCTGCCCCGACTCAGCCCTGCTGAAACAGCCTTACTCTGTCACCTGGGGATGTGAATTTCTGGGTGCTCCTTCAGGGCCATTTCCGATGCCTGGTGAAGTCTTTCCACCCAGCTCATCGCTTCTGACTTGGTCCCGACATCCCCACACCCCACAACCCGACATGGAGCACAGTTTGCCCATGCCATCGCCAGTACTGTCGGTGCCCCAGAGCTGCAGCCGCCGCATTGTCCCCTTGAACCTGGCCATGCAAGGGACACGTGGACTGGTTTGACTGGCCTGCATGGGGAGGGATGGACGGCACCATTGTGCTGGCTTTACAGGCAATGGCTGACCTGGAATAAAGCCTGGTCGTACAGAGTGGGGTTTTTGTGCAAATGCGTGTTACTGCTGGTAGACAAGTTGTGATTAATTTAGTTCAGGTAAAAGCGGCCTTAATAAAATTATATATGATAAAAAAAAAATATGAGATCATCTGTTGGAGCTGGTGGTTTGTGGAGCTGACTCGTGACCATGCTGCTCGTGGGCCCCAGCACCGGTGCCGGGAAGCAAAGTGTGGCCTGGAGGGCAGCATCCCTGATTCGGATGGACAGAGCAGCGGCAGAACTACAGCTCAAATCTGTTAGAGCCCTTTCTGGCAAACCACTTCAAAAAGGACATTTTTGGTGTGGTTTAATTAACAGAAGGGGAAGCCGAGCATGAGGCACACGTAGGTTGCAAGGCAGGAGTTACCAGCTGCCGGCGCCTGCAGGAGCAATCAGAGCTTCGAGCTCCCATAGCCGGTACTGC
>NW_010137926.1:71034-97391 GCF_000699245.1 Pterocles gutturalis
GATCAAATTCCCTGTCTGCTTGCTTGCTTTTCTTTCCCACTTGGGTGTTTTGTGCCATTTTCAAAGCATCGTGTGCCTATTCTGTTTCTCTTCTGGACTAAGCAGTCATCTTCTCCTTTTTCTTAGATGGTTTCTTCACACAGAGACAAGGAGTGTCAAAATATTTTTTCAGAGATAAAATACATGCGTTTGCTTAGGGAATCTGGGATGGGTGATACCTCAGAATATTTTTTCTGTTTGAAGTAGCTTGGAATTCTTAAGGAAAATCAGAGGTATTTCCCTTAGGATGAGCTGCTTGCAAGTGACCTGTCAACCAGGCTGAGAAACCCCAAGCGAAACCAAAACAGGACGCAGCACTGTTCTCTTCAGCTGTCAGATTTGCATCTGATTTGGGATTTTAATTGTAGGCAGTTTCCCAAGAACAAAATGAGCCTTTTATACATTATTGTCTTACCTTCCTCCTCCTCTTCCTCCTCCTCTTCCTCCTCCTCATCCCCCTCTCCCTTCTGCTGCTCGCTGGCCATGTAATGGGCTGTTCTGGGCATTGCTGGGCTGCCACTGTTTCTGCGACCCAGGGGAATGGTACTGCTGAGTTTTCCAGCCCTCCTCAGCCCTTGTGCTGGCTCCAGCACTGATCCATCCACAGCTCGCTGTGCTGTTAGATAGTGAGCTTGTGTCCATGCTGGGTGAGCTTGCTGTTGGTCGGTGAGCTGCATCAGCTTCTGGAGACGTTTGGTGAGCACCAGGGCCAGCCGTGGCTCTGGGGAGATGGGGAGAGGGTACCTGGTTTTTGGCAATGACAAAATGTTAAACTCATGCCACATTGTGGAGTTGAACCGTGAGTTTCAGCCCAATCTACCTCACCCTTTGGGGTTACATCCACATGATTTATAAGATGAAAAAAAATTTTTTTTTTTCTTTCTGGAAAGGTC
The DNA here is from genome assembly GCF_000699245.1 of Pterocles gutturalis. Taxonomy (NCBI): domain Eukaryota; kingdom Metazoa; phylum Chordata; class Aves; order Pterocliformes; family Pteroclidae; genus Pterocles; species Pterocles gutturalis. Next base: position 71,967 of record NW_010137926.1, read on the forward strand.
AGCTGCTTCAAGAGTCCTGAAAGCACCAAGGTGTAGAAGGTCATTGATTTTTTTTTTCCCTCTAAAATGGCTTGAAACTATTGAAAGCCCCCCATAGATAAGCACAGTGTAGAGTATATTTTTATTTCAACAGAAGAGAAACATCTAGTACACTGTTGGCTCCTTTTATTTCAGAATATGGTTGTCTTGTCACCCATGTACATCTACAAGTACACTTTCTTCTCATGTGTTTACTGAGGCGTTCAAGGTTAATGTGATTGAGCCTGGTGGCTGCTTGGATGGTTCATTGGGTGCTTCCAGGTGCCATCTGTACACAAGGACACTGGCAATGCAGCAAGAAGCTATTTTCCCACCTTTAAGGGACACAAGTTGTTGGAGGTGCCTTTTGATGGTCACCGAGGATCTTAAAGCCTTTCTTTGTACATTCACATTTATCTTTTTATTGGCTAAATTTCAACTCTCTGTCTTCCTTGTGAACAATTTCCTTTTCGTTGAATAAACTGTTCAGTGCAAACCATAGCAGTGAGGTCAGAGCTGTTGTGGGGGCTATGTTTGGTTGGGTTGGGTTTTTAGCAGCTGTTTCCACCCAAGGGTGGATTTCCCTTCATTATGCACCTTCTGACTGGTTCTCCAAACCTTTCTCACCTTGTGGGTTCCTAAATATTTTTTGGTGGTGGTGTGGGATCCTTTCAAGGAAATGTAGGTCTTCTGACAGTAGAATTACATTTTTTGTATTATTTTCCACAGACCTATACAATACAGTACACAGTTCCGCAAGGACCAAATGACTTGAAAACCACCATTCAAACAGGGCAATGTCATACGCTTGTTCACTTAAATCTGTTCTTTCTAATAGTTACTATTTATGGTTATTAGGAATTTTCTGGTTGATGATTTATAACCCTTCCATTCTTATGGAACTGTTGTGGAAGACAAAATCAAAGGGCTGCTTGGCGTTTGCCCAGGGCACTCACTTTGGGCATAAGCGCTTGGGCAGAGCACTGTACTAATGTGGCTCTGTGGCTTTGTCTTAAGCTGGATTGAGTCCCAGTTGGCTTTGGGCACAAGTGGAGCAAGCCCAGGTCTGTCCACACATGTCTAGGTAGACACGTCCAGCTTGGATCATGTGAAATCCTGGCTCATCACAGCCTTAGAGGGACCTTCTTGCCTTTGGCTGTACCTGTGAAGTGTGTAGTACTGGATGTACAAAATAATCAAAATGAGTCTGAAAATGCCTGTAATGTGAAATTGTTGCATTAATAAAAACAAAGGGAGTTGTTTGTGTTCAGCCATGCAGAATCTCGCTGTTTCTCAAAGGACAGTGTTTTCAGCCTTGCACTTCCTGGAGAAACCCTGATCAAAAGCACTGGTAGCTGACCTGGAGGACAGGTGATTACAAGGTGATAAGCACAAGCTCTTGCCCAAGAAACGCTTTCATGTGCATATTTGCAAAACCTCTGGGGTGACCCATGGGAAATGCCTCCCAATGAGGGAAGGCAGAGCATGCCTCTTGCAGTGCAGATGCTGCTGCGGGGCTCCTCTGCATGGGGCAAAGCGATCCTGAATCTGCAAAGATGTGGCTCAGCACCAGCTGAGGAGGACTAGAAGAGATAGGAGACCTTATGTCTAAGGTCTGTAAGGCTTGTGGTTTATGCCTGGCTTCTCTCATTACAGTGTCAGTTCAGGCCAAGTTCAACTAAAGGATGAGTGAGAAAGGGGAAAAAAACCCAACCCTGCTGCGTGTGCATCTCCTTTTTGTGCTACAGTGCACAGGTCTCATGTGACTATTGGATTTTCATCAGTCAGCGAGCCAGTGGCGCCGTGCCGCGTGGCCAGCCCTGGAGCCTGGTGGAAGAACTTGCCTTGCAAGCCTCTTCTGGACAGCCGAGGGAAAGTCACCTCTGCGTGGGCTTTTTTTTCTCCGATGTCTTTCAGTCTGCTAGTAGCATTCACAGAGGCGTGCAAAGCTGTGACTCTGTGTCATAGCTGCTGGGGGTGTGAGCCGTGATACTCACGGGTTGTGTTGTCGGCTGGTTGGGTATGTCCTTGATTTGACAGCAGAGATGCCAGTACACACATGGGGGCCGGAGCTGCAGGCAGAATTTGGATGGGAACGCTCTTTCTCAGGGCTGTCACTGCACCTGGGGCTGAACGACAGCAGGAGCTGCTTGGTGGTAGTCACCTTTGGATGACAAAAGTGGAGGGATGGCAAAGATCCGGAGATGTGGACCAGCTCATCTGGTCCCCTGGGAGCACAGTGAAACTGATTTCCAGTTTAGTAGAGAGAAGGTCACTGAAGTGCAGTCATGGTCGAGCAGTCAGCATGGAGCTTGTGCTTGCAAGCAAGGGTAATGCTGTGTTCTTCCACAGGTACAAAAAATCATGGGATGCCTTCCTTGCTACCGAGAGTGCTGTATCAAGAGATGCTAGTAGTAACTGGTGGGAACACTGTGTACTGTGATTTGTTTGGGAACAAATAGGATGTTATTGTAACTAGATACAACAACAGGGCACCCACCCCTATCTCGGTGCACTGTGAAATACCAAATATCCTCAGGTAACTTGAAGCTTCCTGGCAACGTTATGTGAGTGGACTTCTTGGCCATGTTCTCTACTATAAACCTGGGGATCATACCTAGTGCAAGCAGATGTCTTGATGTCGATGGATGTTTAAACGTGTTATTTACACCCCTGTGACACTAGAAGCACTAACCGTGCCCCCAGAACCTGTTGTTCTTTGTACAAATGTTGCATCAAAGGCTGTCCATCCCCCAAGGAGTTTATGAGCTGGATCAATGACAGAAGGTGGTGGTGGGATACATGCAGATGGGGAAGTAAAATGAAAATGCGAGGGCACTATTGATCATCTTGACAGATGTGTCTCAGGATACCAGCAGCCTCACAGTTATTGAGTTTTCTTGTAAATGTCAAAGGAGAGTTTTGATGAAGTCGATGAGATGGTTTGGCAGACGTTGGAGAGGAATTCCTACAAGGCAAGAAAGGGTCAGGAAAGGAGAAAACATCATTCAATATCAAAGACATTTTCCATTGACTGACCCAGGAGACCAGCTTCCTAACTAGAAGTCAACATTGTAAGAGTCAACAGCAGATAGTGGGTACTGTAGGGCATTGGTTATGCCTTGAAAGTTAGGGATAGGGAAAGGTGGGAGCCTTGAGAAGGTGAAGTGGTATAGAAGACATGACCAATGTGGTGGCATACCATTTGGTCAGGAGAAGTTAGGTTTCTCAGGGAAGGGTAGTTGTGTTGGTTGTGATGTGGGAAAATAAGAGCTGTGATGGCAACAGCAGATTTGAATGCTGGACGAAAGAGCATCCAAAAGATGTCCTGAGACTTAATTTTGAACATAAGGAGACCAGTCTGGAGTAGAGATAGAGTCTGTGAGGAGAAGGGCTAGATGTGTGTTCTGGTAGAGGTGAAGGGGAGGTAGAGAAGGACCATGGCCAGAGCTGCAGGGCCCATGGTGAGGGAAGCCTGAAGTTGAACTGGAGGATGATGAAGAGGAGAGTTTTTGGAGTTTCTGAGAAGAGGTGGTGTAGTGAGAGGTAGGTTTGAGGAGCCAAGGCCAAGCAGAGGGACCTTTGGATTCGGACCTTTGGCTAAGGAGCCTCTAACTTTTTCAGTAAAAACCATGAATAAATAATATTGTTACTTCCAGATCCTCTGCAGATAGTATGAAGCTTTGGAAGTAACATCATCAGAAGTTACTTTGTGTGTGTGCTTTGGTCAGGGACCTGTGCTGCACCCCTGCCCAGCAAGGTGTCTGCCTGGCTGCATGCACTTTCCATCCCATCTCTGCACACTTGTGGTGGGGATGCTATTCCCATAAAACAGGCGTGCGCTGATGTCTCTGCCTGGTTACACAAGCTGGCTCTGGAAAACCTCAGCTCGTAGATTACAAACATAGCAGGGCTCTGTCTGCAAAGGTGTAAGATTACAAAATACACACCCGCACACTCGCCTGGCTTAACCAAAACCACCTCATTTTTAGCAGTTTGTGAGGGTTTATTCACTACACAGTGGCAGAGGAATGCAGGAATGTGAGCAGCCTTAAAGCTATTCATTTGGCGGGGAGGCATCTCCTCTCCCCTGCTCCAGCCTGCTTGGCTTTAATGATAATTGCACCTCTTGAGTTGTTGAGTTGGCTCCCCGCCATTTGGCCCTCCCTGTGCAGCTGTGTGTGGCACAGCACTAGGAAGGAAGGCTGGAACTGCGAAAGGGCTTAGGTTGGTGCTTCAGAGCGAGGCTGTCCTTCCCGCAGGGATGAGCCCTTCATTCCGCCCTGCATCCTGCCTGCATCCTACGCTCATGTCCCTTCCCAGGCTCCTATGCTGTGGGCAGCTGCCTGCTTCCAAAAAAGCTGTTGTGCTCCTCATGGTACTAGCTCTTGGCAAGCCCTCAGCCCTCCAAGTGGCCTCAGCAGAGGTTTGAATGGCTCCTACCTCCTTCCCAAAGAGCTTGTCCTGCAAGTCCTGGGCCACCCTGCCTGTACAGCGTTGCCCCACTGCTGGCATGGGCAGCGAGGCCGGTGGATGCTCTTCTGGTCTTGAGTCCTGCTCTTGAGGACAGTCACTCCCTAACTCATATATATCCTGCTGGGGAATTTATTTTGCCTTTTAAATTTATTATTTCTTTAGTGCCTCTGATTAACCATCCCCTGGTGCATCTACCAATATGCTGGCATTTAAAAATTAACTATTGATTTTAAAAGCCTTGTAACTTTAAAAAAGGGGAAATAAAAAAAAAAAAAGGAAGGCAGCAGTAATTTTTGTTGGCTTGTTAAGAATTTGAAAGATGCAATAAAATCAGCTTTTAGGTTTATTCACCCTATCCGTTCCCAGGGGAGGAATGCGGTGCTGTGCATGATTTGCCTGCTTGCGGCAGCTGCTGCTGTTGCCGCTCTTGGCTCCACTGCTGGAGTTTCACATAAAGGGCCTGGGAAGTTGGAGAAACCAGTAGTGCTGGATCCATAGTGCAATGATGAGTGTTATGTGTTAGCTGCAGAGGCAAAGGCTGAGTGGCTGGAGGTTTTGCCAGCAGAAGTGAGCGGCATAGGTACGATAGCGCTGTCAGTGTAGCAGAAGAAGCTGATACAGTTGAATTTGAGACACAGAGACACATAGAGGTTTTTATTGAAGGTAGTGTTAAGGTCTGTGTTTAAAGGACACTGTTTTTAAGGGTCTGTAATGAGGATGGGAGCAGCCTAATTCAGTCAATTAATCGAGGACCAGCTGTTAGTGGGGGATCCCAAGGCTTCTCATGCTGCTCAGTGCTGAAGAGGAGACAGCTTGTGCCTAAAAGACGAGATAAAACTGGTCCTGCTTCAGCAGCTGGGATGCATTTGGACAGTGTATATCATTTGCACTTGTCATACTGTGAAATTTTAGTTAAATCCTTCCCCAGCAGGACTCGGTGATGACGAGCTGAGAAGTGAAGAGGTTTGCTTAGCGATCCCAGATTTGGGATGCTCAGGTGCACTGCTTCTGTACCCAACTTCCAGATTTTAGACCAAACCACTAAGCTGCTTTGTGCCCATGGTCTATAGCTAAACAGTGAGAGCTGGGGCAGAGATGGTCCTCCATGCTCTCTACCAGTCTCATTTTTGGTCATGGGTATCAGTGGTAGATAGCTCCTGTCCAATTTTCTCACTGTCAAGTTGGTGGACTTGTCTAGAGGTGTGACCTTTGGACAAGTCATCCTTAGTCATCCTTTAGTTGCTCATTTGTATGGTAATTTAAGAGGTTACAAGAAGGTCAAATTAATTAATATGAGGAAGATGAGGGGATGGGATGGACAAGATGGGGTCCCTAGAGCAAGTGGAGGAATTAAAGAAGAGTGAATAAGTTTATAGAAAGATGAGAGACTTATTGGGCTGCTCTCTCCACCTGGAACGTTCACTGCCCTGGAGTGAGAAGTGGTTACTTGACAGTATGCTGGAGAATGTATATGGCAGATAGAAATATTTTGCTTCATGTTGTGTCTTGGTGGTCCTCCAGTCAGGGTGGACCTGCTTGACCGTACAGTATTCTCCACGGTTGCCTGTACCAGTGGCTCAAACAGTTGGGCACCATCACAGCTACAGCCCCTGTCTTTGTGTCGGTTGCTGCTGAAAGCATCCAGCTTTGCAACTTCTGGGCAACCACTAGGTCCTGTCTGCTTTGACAGGGACTCTGTACAGTTAGGTCCACTCCACACCATGTGTCTCCTGTTTCTTTGAAATGCCCTCTCCCAGCCACCCTAGTGCAGAGTTGTTTAATCTGGACCTTGGACACAGAGGGGCTGGGGCTGGACAGTGGTGACTGAACAGAAATCCTCAGCACTTTTTGGTGTTTTTTGCTTGCAAACACCCGCAGGCATCATTCTTTTTTCATGGATGAGGAAACTGAGGCACGGCTGCCACCTCCTCTGACAGCCCTTGCTCTTTCTAGAAAGTCTGCATTCCTAAGCTTTAAAACCAGCTAATTTCTGATGGGCAAAAGAAAAAAGGAAAAAAGAAACAAGTAATGTATTTTGGACTATCCTCTTAGCAGGGACGGTGGCTACCACTTTTAACCCCTGTTTTGGTGGGGCACGCCCCACCCTGGGAAATACGGTGCCGCGTAACCGCCCCAGCTCGCCTGCCGGTAACTCGTACCCTGCGGCAAGGCAGCATGGTGGGATGGATAGACTTGTGCTAAACCAGTCCTGCCTTCTCCTCTCCCAGGGGGTTGTTGGGCAATGTTGGATGGGTTGCTCAACTTTTCCGAATTGCAGTTTCTCCATCAGGATGATGATGCTAACAGCACTTAAGTAGTCTTTTAAGTGCTTTGAGATTTATGGAAGCGAACTAAAAGAGATACAGGAAGGGCTGGGGGAAGGGAAGGGATGCAAGTGTCAGGAATTTAATTGGGAAATCTTTTTCATCTTATCACCTTTGTATTTGTTTTGATCCCGTTGCTACTTTCGGATTTCTGGAGCTAGATCAAGACTGTGGTTAATGCAAGGCCCTGAACCTTGCTGGTGATGCTTGACATCATTCCTGTGCTAACAACAGCAGCAAGGCTGACAAAAAACATTCGTGTCTCCTGGAACGTAACTCCTTTGGGATGAGAAGAGGTCCTGGCACTGTGCTCTGCCCAGGTTTAGATGCAGATAATGGAGTTTTTCCTACCGACATCTGAGGGTGATGCATGGTCATACAACATGATCCTTGCACAGCATCCTTGCTGTGCCAGCCCTCCTCTGTGGGCTTTCTTGTCTGGTGGTGGGTGCTCAGCTGGTGTTTGAGGGCTTGGGCCATGCCAGCTGCACATTGCCTGGTCAGGCAGAGCACAGCTGATGACTCCGCGATTGCTCAGCGGTTGTTGCATCCCTCTCCCAGGATCTCTCGCTGCTGGCTGAGCTCAGCCCCGCATGTACACACACGCAGGGGAGCAGGGCGAGCACCGGCAATCCTTCCTCCTCCTCCTCCTCCCCCCTGGTGCCAGAGCCGGCATCAAAGCAAAATTTCCAACTTGTGTCTCTTTTCTCGGAGGCTGCCTGACTCCAGTGTTGGCTCTCGGTGGCGTTGAAGCCTGCCTGGGAATGGGCGCGACTCCCGCATAGCTCCTGGGTCAGCTCTCATTAGGGAGGGTGTATGCCTTGGAGAGGGCGAGCTGTGCCTCTCGTTTTGTTTCGCTGTGTAGCAGCCAGGCTGCAAAGCCAGGACATAGAGCTGGGTTTCTTCCCCAGGGCTTGTTCTCACCAAGTCTCACCCTGGCTGGCAGCCCTGGGTGGCGCAGAGCGGTGATGAGCGCCGGCACAGCGGCGATGCCCTGGATGGCCGAACCCTTCCTGCGCACACTGGGCTGTTTGGCTGGACCCCCGGGGGGTGTCACATTGGAGCTGCTCTGTGGTTGGGTTGGGGGTCTCTGTGGTGGTGAAAGACAGGGGCAGAAAAGTCACAGCCCCCAGTTCTGGTCTTGCAGGTCCCTCCCAGAGCTTGTGGCCCTAGGGCAGCTCAAAAACCCAAAGTGGGTACTTAGCTTGAAAAAGAGGGGTGGCGATGAGTGCCAGAGTGAAGGAGTGAGTTTTTCTGCCCTCTCCAAAACGAGTAGAGAGAGACAGGCTTCAGAATCTCCCCGGGTTGTTTCCCAGCTCGGCAGTGCCCAGTGTTACTGGGGTTACTGGGTGATGCAGTCCTGTCCCCACATCTTCCCACTGACCTGCATCAGTCATGCTTCAGGTCCAGCGGAGTGCAGCAACTGGAGCAGCTCAGGTGCTTTTAGGAGGTAGGGTGTGTGCGTTGCTCGCTCGTCTCCTTCAAGAAGGAGGAGGAACAGGTTGCCCAGAGATGCCCCATCCCTGGAGACATTCAAGGTCAGGTTGGACAGGGCTCTGAGCAACCTGATCTAGTTGAAGATGTCCCTGCCCTTTGCAGGGGAGTTGGACTCGATGACCTTTAAAAGTGCCTTACAACCCAAACCATTCTATGAAGGCAACCCCCAGCTTGGCTAACCCCGGGGGCAGGTGGGGTATGGGGCATTTCCCCAGCCTTGGCACAGGGCAGCAGGAGCTGCAGGAGTGGAGAGCAGAGGCTGACCCAGGATGCGATTGCGTGGGCAGCAAAGGGATCATTGTGTGTATTGAGGGGAGGTCTGAGCACTCACCTCGAAGAATAGAAACAAGTTGCTCCCAAAATGGGAGGCTCGGGGCCTTTTTTAAGGGCATTGCTAATTAAGGCAGACCCAGCGTGTGCCTGCTCTTCGCTAGTGGGATGCGTTGGTCTTAAAGCCGGCTCCAAAGGCAAAGCACAGGGGTTTTTTGGCATCTCCCCACGGGACATGCCTTTCTGGGCACCGAAGGACATCTCTGCATTTTTTGTGACACAGTGTGAATACTTTTCACAAATAATAAAATAAATACATGTCTCTGCCCCATGTGAGTATATACAAGGCCATACAAGATAACTGCATTTGAATGGATCAGCATCTTGTTACTCCTCCACTGCTTGTTGGTCAGGGAAACTGATGAAGTCTTTGTGTCCTTTGATGGTGTTTTAGCTCATGCCTGCGTTGTCCCCAGTATATACTGAGCTCCAGCCGTGGGTTTCACTCTTCAGCACCTAGTCAGAAATAACTTGCCTGAGGTTTGCAGCTGATATTTCTCGCTGGTTCCTCCGGTGCTGTGAGATCGTACAATAAGCCAGTCAGCTGAAAAATGGGATCACTTAGCCCTTAGCCAAATTCAGTCCAGTTTTTGGATAGCGCAAGTAAATACAGCTAGGCACTAAAAGCAAAAGCCCGTGGCCACGTTCGGTGGCTCATTGCTTCAGCAGCCGAGCAGCGTTACCGTGAAATCCAGACATCCTTCTGCACTGCTGCACCCGAAACCATTTCAGGGTGCCAACAGCAAGGGATGTCACTGAACCCACTCACAATGGGGAACCTATCCAGCTGATGTGACTCTCTATTTTTTCTCTCCCCTGGGTTGTTATTCTGTAGGATTGGTTCCCCAATCCAGGTCATGGTCTTGCATGGCAAACTGGCATGTGCTGGCGTGGCCGAGAGGGAGGAACGAATGGAAACAGTATCATGTGTTGGTCCCACTGCCAAAAAGCTGATGGGGGAGAATCACAACCATAGTCACATTGAAACCTCAGGAGTTGCAGCTGAACCGGGAACGTCCTCAGGCTTTCTGCTTCTCCACTCTGCCCCACTCCCCAGGGCGGTTTGGTTGATGATGATAAATGGGAAAGCCTCCGCACCCAAGTACCTGCACACGCGGTTTGTTCCTTTGCACTCTTGCTTTTAGAGTTAGCAGCACAAAGTAGTGGAGGTTGGGAGAGCTTTTGATATTTATTTTCACACCCTCATCTTTTTCTGTATTTGCATCCCATCCTGATTCTGTTGGCATCCATCCAGAGCAAGATCGTCCCTGGTAGGTGTGAGGTTGAGAGGAGCTGTGCTGAGTGCCAGGCTCGAGGCTGGATGCCCACGCTGGCCTTTTTTGTCCTTCTTGCCCCACATGAGCGAAGATCCCCCTCCGAGCAGCCAAGTTTCTGTACAGCTTGTATGGAGCTGGGTTTTGAACCTGCTGCTGTCTGTTTTCTCAGCAGTGGGTTGCTTACCAGCATCCTCACTGAAGTGCGGAGATGGAGCCACTGATGTCCCTGCTCATGGCAGGGGGGTTGGACTGGATGATCTTTAAAGGTCTCTTCCAACTCAAACCATTCTATGATTCTATGAACCCCAGTACTGTGGTCCAGCAGGTGATTATTTCTAGCCAGCCCAGGGGAGCACCTTTTGGAAAAGGGGAGAGGGGGCACATCCTTCCCCCCCTCAGCCTTCTTCCAGCATGTGGCATTTCTGAGATGTACCATTTCCCCCAGCACAGTGAGCAGTAACACCAAACTGTCTCTTTTCTTTGATCCAGGGCTTTTACTGGAGCAACGTGATGCTCCTGCGCTAGCCAAATGGCTTTGATTCTGCCATGCAATGTGGTGTGCATGTGGACAGGTTGACAGGGGTTATAAACACGTGTTTCCTTGCAAAGTTTCCCTTGCAGAATAAATTAAACCAAAGCTCACTATTGCAGTTTGGGTTTTTAGTTTTATTTTTTCCTAATGGCCTGTGTGTTTTTAGCATTTATTACTGGATGTAAGGGGTGCTGCATCAGTGTGTACCTGTTGCGTCCCTTGCTAATTCACAACTCTCATCCCAGGTGCAAGAGAGGATGCTAACAGCGGCTAGGTCCCAAAAAGGTGTTTTCCTGTAAACCCCGGAGAAGAATCACTCTAATGGGAGGTGACCTCACTTGCAAACTTGTGGCCAGAGGAAGATGGATGGTTTTGAGCAGGGGTGTTGTGACCTGAAACTTAAGACTGTGTCTAGGTCACTGCCCTTCTTTCAAGTTGTTTTCACTGGGCTGGAAGCTTTCTTGTTATGCATGGAGTTGCTTCCAGGGAGGATCTGAAAGGTCGCTTAACCCTTTGCTATGCAGTGAAAGCAGAAAGGAATGATAATACCAGAAATCCAAAGCAAGCCAACCATCCCTGAAAAAGACCCTGAAAAGCTGAAAAAACCCCCAAAGGGGGATGCAGGGTTTGTATTGCCTGTTCAGCAAACAGCCCACATCTGGGCTGGGGTTGCACCAAAGGTTTGTACAGAAATTCAGTGCCATTTGGGATGTAACACAGGTAACAGCACTTTTTTCCTCTCTTCCCACCTCCCTTCATCTTTGTTCTAATGTGTTTGACCGAATTACAGTGCAAATGTGTAGCTGTAGAAATACCAAGCGGGAAAAAAAAACCAAACCCAGCAGAAACCACAGGCATTGTTTAAGCAGTTCTTTGATGTAGTTCACCCGTGAATATAAACTCTGTGAGCCTTCTGGGATGGTTTTGGGCTAAAAGGGGCTTGAGACTGGTTTGTTGGGTGCCTTATGAAACCACTTCACAGGCATTTCCCTTCCCATCCTTTCTCTCTTAATGCATGTGCCCTGCAGAAAAGACACTTGTACTCTTGGCTCCCAAGATTAAGCCCCTTCTACTGCACAAATACTGCCTGGGATCTACAATTTTTGCATACATTGAACACGTTGAAGGAGATAAGTCCAGGTCCAGGTGCTGCAGACCCGTCTATCTTGGCTTTCGCCAGGCTCATTGGGAACAACGGGTTGCTCCAGGCAGATCCTGCAGCCAGTGTCGGAGTCTTGAGTGGGACCACACTGGCAGCACTCAGTCTGCGGCGAGGAAGGACAGGATGGGGTGATTTGGCAGCTGGGCTGTTTATTTTTTTGGGAGTGCGTGGGGAGGACTAGTCTGTGATGCTTGGGAATAAATTTGGCCTGATGCTTAAGTACCAGCTCCCAGGAAATTGCCATCGGAGTAATTAGCGTGTGCTGACTTATTTGTACAGTGATAACAGCAGGAAAGTATTGAGGCAGGAAAAACAAACACATTATTCATTTGAACCTTCAATCCACAGCCTTTACCTGACAGTTCACTATTTGCAATACACAGGTCTATTTTTAGGCTTCTAAGTCAGGCAGGCTCTTTTTTCTTTGTTTGTTTTGCATTTCGGTTTTTATTTTGCTGACATAAATTGGAAATGAATCTGTGCTTAGAGATAAACAAATGCATTTTTAAAATAAACCTTTTGAATACCAAAGAGTGTTTTCTACGGAAGTGCTGAAGCGTCAGTACAAGGCTCTCAAAACACGTACCCTTGCGAGTGGGATGAAGATGCTGCAGACAGCAGCCGGACCTGGCAGGAGGAGCTCACTCTGCAGACGTGGCTGTATGCTCCAGCTCCTTCACTGAGATTCCTCTTTCCATCCAAAGTGTGACCATGAGCATCTTCTTCAGTCCAGGTTTCCCTGCTCAGTGGCAAGCGCTGCTTAGCCAGCCAGATCAGAGATGTGAGCACCAAGGAAAAGGTTTAGTAACTTGGGTAATAATTATCATTAATGAGAGGCTGTGGGAGAGTGGCATGGGGACACAGGAGTTTGTGGTGGTGAGGCATCTGAAGAGGATGTTTGAGGAAGGGCATCCTTATATGTGTGAGTATATGGAAGAGCTGGTAGAGAGCTGAAGGCATTTGGAAACTGGGGAAAAAAGTGGGTGTGGAGAAACACGTGGATTCACCTTGGAATGGAAAAAATGGGGATGAAAGTGTTTGCTCTGCCCTGCCTTTCCATTCCTTCTCTCTCTGTCTTGAGGTAGTGTCACCTCCAGCCACCCGCAGCAGCAATTCCCTGCCAGTCACTTGTGCTAAATCCTTTGAAAACTCCTCTTTTTTTGTGATTAGAAATAAGTGAAAAGGGTGGGGGCCCAAGAGAGGCTGTCTTCAGGGGCAGAGAGCTGAGAGGCCCCAGGGTTTCTCCTGGGGAGGGGTTTTGTCAACAGCTGAGGAAATCACCAGGCAAAGCACCTCTCACAGCCAGCAGCTGTATCACAGGCACCCTTAGTCCCAAATGCAGTGCAGATAAATCCGAGTTAAAGTGCCTTTTTTAAATACCAAAGGCTTTTAAGTATGCAAGTCAGCCATCAAAAAGGTGAGTTACCATCTCCCTTATCTTGAGATCTTTGCATGGAGCCTGCATGCCTCCCTGGAAGGTGGGGCTTGGGCAAACACTAGCAATACAGCTCAAATCAAAGGTACAGGAGTGAAACTTGTGACCTCCCTTATGCAAGACTCAGCTTGGGTGACTGAATGGTCCTTAAAGTCTTAGAAAACTGTTCCCATGCTTTGCAGCCCCAAAAGTTCATCCCAAGATCCTTAGCTCTCCTGTATTTTCCAGCCCTCATGTGCAGGTCTGGGGCTAGAGGAGGCTGGATTTTGACTGCAACCTCCAGGTTTCTTAGGGAGCTGTAGCAGTTCCTTGACTTCTGTGCCACAGGGTTAGTTCACTCTCTTAATCTTATTGCTGTCAGGGTGGGGCTGCACATTGTAAGCTCTGAAGGAAGAAGAGATGGGTGAGGGAAAGTATTGCAAACGCACGACTATGAACCAGCACCATGGTGATGAAGACTTCATACAAACCAACCAGGAGGTGGGATTTGCTTTCTGTTTGCAGGAAGGGCTGGACCAGGGCATTTACATCCATAGAGCTTTTCAGCTCTCTAAGAGAGGATGCGGTGAGGGACCACGTCCTGGAAAACCCTTGTGAGGTTTAGAGGAACCTGGTGGATGTGAAAGTCCTGGAGTCAAGAAGTGCAAAGGTAACCTGAAAGCCTAAATATGATTAACATCAATGGGCGTTTCGGTGCATCAGAGTTGGGAACTTCGTTCCTTTAACTCTAAGTGCCTTTAGTCCGTGGGCTATTTACACTCATTCGGCCTGTGCTAACAGAAAAATTGTGTGACATTAATACAAGAAAAGCAAAATAATCAGCAAGGTATAGAAAGACAACAGATTTTAAAAGTGTGTATGTGCATAATATGCATATCCATGCATACATAATGTTATATATTTAAGACTACTTTTATGTATCTGTGACTTTAAAATGCTTTTTGTGGTTTATAAACACTTCCCAATCTACAAAATCTAGGTAGACTCTCCCCTGTTTAGGAAGAAAGGCAAAATTCTGATGTTTATATTTTCGTATGACTCCAGAAGCCACAGCTTTTGAGAAGTGCACCAAATCTTGAGAGACTGGTTGTCCTGAGAGACAGTGTGAGTCTGGATGAAGTTGCATGGTCCAGACCTTCCATGTTACTTTGTGAGGTTCATGTTGAAAAAAGAAAGAAACCTGAGACAAAACACCCCTCTCCACCAGCAAAGCCTGTGAAGATCTATGTGCTATGGGTCCTGCTGACAACTTTTTAAGGAGAGCTGTGTCCTGACTTTGGGGAGGATGGTCATGGGGGGGATCAGGTAAATGCAGTCGTCCACATTGTTCAGATTGAAAACTGGCCTCCTGCCAGCCATATCATAACATTGGTGGGGGTTGTGGTGGTTTCTCTTTTGATTATGGCGATAATGATTATGCTGTAGTTTTGGCAGGCTTGCGTTCCTGGTATAGGTTAAATAGCCTCCCACTTCCACCTTTTCTTTCCTGCTGTCTTCATAAGCCGTTAAGACCAAGCATGGTCAGAAGTAATCCTCCTTATTAAAATATTTAGAGCCTTTCTTAACACCAGATGCTGGAGAAACAGTTCTGTAATCCTGCGGGTTTCACAGCATTTGAGCTGAGTGACTTCAAAACACCTGTATTAATGTAAAGTAAAGCTAGCTTAGAGGAACATGGATCAGCAGAAATTAATGGGTTTTATTTAACAGCTGCTTTTACAAACGCACCCAGCTCTGATCACAGAATCGTAGAATGGTTTGGGCTGGAAAGGACCTTAAAGATCATCGAGTTCCAACCCCCCTGCCATGGGCAGGCACACCCTCCACTAGCCCAGGTTGCTCAAAGCCTCATCCAGCCTGGCCTTGAACCCCTCCAGGGATGGGGCATCCACAGCTTCTCTGGGCAACCTGGGCCACTGCCTCACCACCCTCACAGGGAAAATATCTAATCTACATCTGCCCTCTTCCAATTTAAATCCATTACCCCTCGTCCTGTTACTGCCTGCCCTTTTAAAAAGCCTGTGCCCATCTCTCCTGGAGCCCCCTTTAAGTACTGGAAGGCTGCTATAAGGTCCCCTCGGAGCCTTCTCTTCTCCAGGCTGAACAACCATAACTCTCTCAGCCTGTCCTCACAGTGGATGTGTTCCAGCCCTCTGATCATCTTCGTGGCCTCCTCTGGACCCCCTCCAACAGCTCGACATCCTTCTTGCATTGGGGGGCCCAGACCTGGACGCAGTACCTGCTCTGTATCTCAGTCATTGTTGGCATTGCTCCTCCAACTTGTTCTGCTGATATGTGATGTAAGGGCATCAGAGATGCTGATCTGGGATCCCTGAACTGTCCCCTTGCCGTCTCGGCATTTTAGGGGGCCACAGATTTGCTGAGAGGATGTGGTTCTGCTGTCCAGTTTTTGAGTGATGCACAGTCTGCCGTATTGCGTGTGCTCTTCTGTACAATCCTCCTGAATGTGGTGTCTAGCCCAGAGGCATGACTTGATATTTATTCTTATGGCCGTTACATGAGAGAGCAAACCATGAGCAGATGGGGCACCAAGGCACAAGCTGATTGAATTGCTGCTGACATAAGCCTGACCACAGGGAAGGCGAGTAAAAGGCTCCAGGTCCAGTGTGTCGTCTGTTAGATTGCAGTGCCAGTCTGCAGGTGTTGCAGGTCTGGGCTAAATCACAGCGCTGTTTGGGAAAACGCATTAGCTGCATCCAAAGCAGAGAAGCCCAGCAGCCCTCAGGTACTTGTCTGGAAAAACTACCAGTAACGGATTAAATCTCAAAAGGAGGAATTAAGGAATGGTGTCAGAACACAGCTGATCTCCACTGATTTTAACTGCTGTTTTAACAAGTTCAGAAAGTCACCCTGCTCCAATAAATGACCATCCTCTTGCTCACTGCAGCCTGACACCCGCAGAGGTGTCCCTGGCTTGCCTCTGCCGCCTGGGATGGCAGGACAATGCTCTGTGATGGGGATTTCTGGCGTAAGCATCTGGAGAAGGTGATTCCTTTCTCAATTTTATTTCCATTTCCACATTCACTGGTAAATCTGTCTGACAAATATCTGCGGCCAGCAGCTCTGACAGAAACCTAAGTGAAGGGATGTCTCTCCAGACAGTGGCTAGCATTGGAGAGCCACGATTGTCCCATCTCCTCAGCTCCCAGGGAAGGGAAGGGAATATGTGTGCTGGGAAACCACTTGAGAAGCGATCTTTCTGACTGTGAATCTAAATCCCCTTCTCTTGGAATTAAAACAGAAAACCAAAAAAAACCCTGAAAGTTTTGTGTGCCTTTCATAGAATCATAGACCAGCCCAGTTTGGAAGGGACCTCAAAAGATCATCTGGTCCAACCTTTCATAGGAAGGGAAGCCTAGGTAAGATTATCTGTCACCCTGTCCAGTCGCATCTTGAAAATCTCCCGCAATAGGGTCTGCACTGTGTCCCTGGGAAGGTTGTTCCAGTGAATGATTGTTCTCACTGTAAAAACCTTATTTCTTATATCCTGCTTTGATTTTGCCCTGTTGATGTAACTTTTTTACTTATTTTTGTCTGGTTGTGATTTTTCCCATTTCCTTAGCTGGAAAAACATCAATGTGGGGTTCTTGGTTTAACAGCATCTCACTTCGCTGCTTGTGCTGCTCTTCAGCAAAATCCACGTCTTGGTGGTGACGGGGCGCAGAGGATCTGCAGGTGGAGCAGGGATCCCTGGGGCCGGAGGGGCCCAACCACTGATAATTGGGCCTCTTCTTCTTTTACCTCATCAACTTGTAGGTTTTAAGGTCATGGTGCTTGTTTAGCTAAGCTGTTGTGTAACAGAGATTCCTTGAATTGGTTTCCACTTTAGGAAAAAAAAAATGGACCCAGATGTGCATTTCTGGGGGAGCAAGAGAGGGGAGGTGGAATCCCATCTTATTTTAAAAAATGCCAGTGCTGGATTGTTGGCCATGCCAGTTGGAGGACTCCTCTCTGTGCTAATTACCTGCAGTGTTGAAAAATGGTACCTTTGTTTCTGGTTTGTTTTCTGTCAAGCTTCAACTTTCAACCTTTGGTCTTGTTATGCCTTTGTCTGGTAGACTGAAGAGCATTCTTCCTGGCAGGTACTTACAGGCTGTGAGGTACCTTTTAACTTTCTCTTTGATTGACTTCCTTAAGCTCCTTGGTACAAGCCTGGTTTTGTTCTTGTGGCTTTTCTCTGAACTCTCTCCAGTTTTCCAGCATTATTCTTGAAGTGTGGGTGCAAGTACTAAACCTTGCACTCCCATCGACTTTGCCAACCCAAGGCCCAAAGATAACAGGGCCTCTCTGCTGGTAGGTGACATCCCTCATTTGTGCATCCAAGCGTGGTGGACCTGCTTTGCGAGCTCACATTGGGCTAATTATGACTCTTACCTCAGCCAGTCCTGTAGGTCTGGTATGTTTGAAAAGTTTCCATGTAGCCATTTCTTTAATACGCCAAACATCTCATTAGTCTTTTTGATGTTTTTTTTTTTTCTTCATTTGTATTCTGAAAGGAGTTTCAGTCCAACCTTTCTTGCTCTACCAGCCCCATGTCAAAAATCTTTATATAGCGGAGAGCTGCTAGAAACGTATTTGACAGAGCTGGGGGAAGGAAAATGGTTCACAAGAGAGAAATAACACTGAGATGTACCTCCAGTGTGTGGTGGAACAGGACAGACTGTGTACCACTGGGCTCCAGTGTCCTGCTTTTTTTTTTTTTTTTGACCTCTTGAGGTCTTGATGGATCACTTTCCCCCATTGAGATTAGCCGTGGAGATGGTTAATCTGCAAACCCTGTGCCAGCCAAACCTGTTGTTGCTGGCTACAGGGTGTAGCACCAAGCTCCTTGCTTGGGAGTCATGGGTTGGCTGCCCCCATTGAGGGCTTGGGTCAGCACTAGCGTATTTCTAGATGTTAGATACAGAGGGCTGAGTGTATTTCCAATTGAGGCACTTTTACTATCAGTTTTATGTTGTCTCTTATGTATAATGACTCAGAAGAAAGAGAGGTGTTGATCTGATGGGGAACCTAGAAATCCTTTTAGTAATAACATCCAGATGTTTCCTTAGCACATCTGTTTAAGCCACTGTTGAAGTCGGTGCCTTCAGCAGCCCTGCTGGTGGATTTTGCTGCCTCCTGCTATGTGCAATGCTAATTTATTAGAAATGCAGGAATGGAGGAGGGGGAAATTTAGACAGCATCAGAAGCAGGGAGAACCAGCTGCCGAGGAAGTGTGGGAGAGGAAGGTAATCCAGACTGTAACCCAATTTATTCTTACATTTACCATTCAGGTATGGTGTTTGGAGGTAGTCTTGCATGTAATTTCTCTAAGTACTGTGCCCCAGGTTTGCCTGGTTACAGGTCACTGTGTACCTGTGCTATTGCAACTCAGCCGTGCGGGCAAGACATTTGTCCATCTGAACATTGACTTCAGCCAAAAGCAGGGCAAGCTCCACTTGTGCAGTGACCTATGTGTGAAAAGATATTCCTGCCTGTCCCCTTATTTGTGGGAAGCTGTTTCGCTCCCTGGTTGTATCTGTGTTTAGCACTTCAACACTGCCTTGCTAATCCCAGTGCCAGGATTGTCAGCATGCGGTGTTCCTCCCGGGGAGGGTCAGTTTTGGGACAGCTTGGCAGCCTCGTGCCAGGGCTTCGGGTGGCTGGGATGCTACTGCAAACTGTGCTTTTAATGTCACTGTGTCAGTGTCATGCCTTGCCCAGGGGAATATTGCTGGCAGCCTGAGGATAACACTCCGTAATTCCAGATGCCCTGAGCCATGCAGTCTCGTTTTATCCTGCACACTGCAAACCCTTGATTTATGGGCACAGCCCTTCCGATATGTACCCGGCCCTAGTGTGCTCACACCGCACTGCTCTGTCTCCGTCTTCCTCAATGACTTCTGCTGGTCATTGAGGTGGCTCATTTTCAACGTCACAGAAAGCGTGTGCTCAGAGCAGACCAGTTTGTGGTGCTCACTGGAAAGCACCGGTGTGGACACCTGGTCTGGAAAGGTGCTCGGCAACCACAAGGTCTTTGAATAAAAGTAGAATCTCATCAGCCAAAATTAGGGCTAGTGTGTCACCTCCTTTCGGGGGTGGTGAGGTGACATTAGAGGTTGTGCAGGTTAAAATGGGGGAAGAAGCTGGAAGTATGTGGTTGGAGAGTGGCAAAGCACTTCAGCGGGGAGGAGACTCTGGTGTGGCAAGTACCAGTGAGATGGATGGCCCGGAGGCGCAGATGTCATCCTATCCATGTTTTTTCCTCTCTGATGTGTGACACAGCATCATGACCTGGCCAAGGACGGGCCATTGGGTGCGTTTGGTTACATGGCAGGGAGCAGACCTGGCCCAGTGATTCACAGGATGGAGATGCATGTGGTGAAGGGTGTTGTACAACTCAAGAGTAGCCTGCAGTGGCTCGGTATGTGTGTGTGGGACCTTTAGAGAGCCAGGCTCCCAAAACAGCTCAGCAGATCTTGGAGCAAGAGAGACAGTGTGGCATGTAAACGCTTGACACAGAAATATGGAAAGCAGCAAGAGATGGTCAGAGAGACCAATCTCTTGAGTTGTGGATGGTATTGCCATGCTTATGGGTGTTTCCAATTCCTCTCTTCCTAGCTGTCCGTCTTTTCCTTCCTATGCTCCCAGGGAGTGCCAGAGCCTTTTGTTTCCACCACACCAGTTACAACCTTGTTTCCTTTGCAGTTAAGTGATCCACCTCTCAGCTTCACTGACCCACCCCTCCCAGCTTCTCCCACAAAAATGTTTGAGCCTTGGTGGCTTTGTACCTCCTGCGCCATATTCTACGCCCAAGAGAGGCATTTATTTGGCAGTGTAGACCAGCCCTCCTGCTTCTCTTTCCAGCCTATCGTTTCACTGTGGGTCTCCATAAGTACGAACATTATATCTGGGTAAGACCAAACGTCCCAAAATCTGGTCACCAGCAGTGGTCTTAAGCAGATGCTTAGGGAAAAGTAAAGGTAGAACAAACTTATGTGATACATCCCCCCCGCCAGCACTCTACTGTTTTCAGCTCATGAACTTTTGGTGTATACAGCAATCCTCTGTGGGTTTCCGCGTCATGTATTTGTCTAGTTTCCTTTAAAATCTATGCAAAATTGAGTACCCACAGTATCCTTTGGAAAGGAGTCACACAGATCTGCTACTCGTTGCACAAGGCAGTACGTCCTTTTGCTGCTTTCAAGCCCACCTCTTGCTTTGCTTGAGACATCCTTGTTCTCATACTAGAAGGGTTGCCTACCGGTTCATTTCTGAGTATGTAGACCATTCATACCCCCAGGTTCCTTAAGTCATCACTTTTTTGCCGGGTTGAAGAGCCCTGTGCACAGAAATCAGAATTACAGCTAGAGAGATACTCTTCCCTTGCTCTTGGCATTTTTGTTGCAAGATGTTCCCTTCAGTTGCTTCTTGAAGGTACTTGGTGAACATGTGCCTATATTGCTGTGAGAGTGCAGGGGAAGAGTTGCTGGCAGCATGTCTGTTATCCATCTCTTCTCAAGAGCTCCCAGCCATGACTAGGGGCACCAGGCAATATGGTGATGAACTGGGGAGTTCCTGCTTGGTTTGATTTCTGCTGGGGGAGTACCAGCTCTGCTGTGCCTTTATGGCAGGGCAATTGTTTCAAGTCATGTCCATCACTCTGCCACAAACTCTTATGTGCAGAACCCTACTGTGTGTTGCTGCTCTTTACCCTCTCCCATTGATAAAAGAGATCTCTTCTTTTATAAAGCTAAATTACAAGTTATTCCCAGCTACCTCCTAGACCTGGTTTCTGTGCCTCCTGCCCTGGAAGTCCTCCTTGGTTGCTGGGTTGGAGTTCATTTGTGGTCTGTTCCTCGTGAGATGGGGCTGACAGTTCCTGTTTCTGTGGCTCTTGCCATCCAAAGAAGCCTTGTAGACGTCTCCATCACCTTGATTCTCCATCTCTGCCAAACGTTCCCTGAAAGCAGATGAAGGCTTGTAGTTTCTTTCTCAGGACCATTACGTTGGGCTGTTTACATCTGGTACGTTGGGCTGTTTGCATCTGGTCGGTGTCCGTTTCAAGAGCTCCTGGAGATTCTGAAAATCTTTAGTTCCACATGAAGTACCTAGATACTGTGTTTGTATTTCTGTCTGTAGCCAAACAACTCTATTTTTAACAAAACTTAGAATTTAGTCTACATCTGATTTTTGGAGTTTTTCCTGCCTGCTTGTTGTTTCATACCTACTGGAGCGATATCTGCATTGTTGTTAATCAACACACAATGTGGTTAGTAATTTTGCTAGTCTATATGAATTTCTACTTGAGCACAGAACTTCTTTTAGGATAGAATTTACTTGTAAAAGTAACTTTATTGGACTGCATATTAAAATGCATTTCATTCGATTCAAACAGCTCGATGTTTCCTCTGTCGGCATTTGAGCTGACTGGGATTTTTTCACTAATGTGCTACTATATTGTAGTTGAATGCACCCGCAGGAGAGAGCCGGCTTCAATAAATACCCCTTTTTGGGAAAAGTATAACAGCATTTTTGAGAGCATTGGCTAGTGACTGTACATCTAAATTTTCTGACTGTGTTTGTATTTTAGTTTGTATTTTAAATGACACTTTATTTCTAATATAAGTTCCAATGAAAAGTGTAGAAGTTTATGACACCTAAGGGAGAATTTCCATCTGTTGAAACAAAGTGCTTCAAATCAAAATGAGTTTGAATTTAGCAGCCTTCAAAATTTCAAGGTTTTTATCCTTTATTTTTTTTGAACTCACTTAGAATGGGAGAAAAAATAATCAAGATCTTGAAACCCTCCAAGGATGATAGAATTGTGCTTTTCTCAGCTTTCTTTGACATCTCTTGTTCATCTTTGTTTGAATAGTACCTTCTGTTGGCTGAATTGGTGGGCAAGAACAAGGTGTTCTATCAGTACTGCAAGGTCAGGATATCCCTTGAAGGCTGAATCAGATGTTACTCTCCTGTGGTGGTAAACATTTCAGCTCTTTTAATACTAAGAGACATCATGTATATACATCATGTATAAAACCTGAAGGTTTGTCAATCTGTCCTGATCCAGACATTAAAATTGTGTTTTCTTTATAGGTGCATCCACTGTCTGGATGATGAAGCTTGACCAGCTGAGATTTGACTTGGATTGAAAAAACCTTCTGAACTCTTCAGGCAAACCTCCTCAACCTTGGGGTCAGGGATGTTTAAGTTTATATCTCCAGTATCACACAAGGAGAAAGAACAGAGTTGGCTGCTTCACACAAGTTACTGAAGTCAATGCTGTGTTGCTGTTGGGAGTGCTCAAAAAGAAAAAAGCCTGCAGTATAGCTCTCATTTTAGAGAGATGGATTTTGCCCAGGAGGAGGGTACACAAGGGAAAATACAGGAGAAGGGAGGAGAGGTGATGCTACAGGCCGGCTTCCTGACCTCTAGAGTGGGACTGAAGCTTCACAACAAGGTAAAAATTACCCAAAACTAGACAAACATTTTCTCTTCTCCTTCCCACCTCCATCCAATATCCATCAGACAAGATGTGTGATGAGTCCTGGCATTGATTTTTCACTGAGTGTTTTCTCCTACTGCTCCCGACCTCCTTCCTGTTCCCTTGCTCACTTCCCATGTCCTGTGTCACCCGTCCCTGCCTCTGTAGAGCCCATTGCAGAGGCCAGCAGACACTTGAGCAGGCTTCATGTAACAATGATCAGCAAAGCTCTACAGTCTGATTTGTCCGCATATCTAAGACTTAATTTTTCAAGCATCTCTGCTCACACACACACATTAAATATATGGGTTCTGGAGGAAGCTTTGTGCCTTTACTTTATACCAGAGGAACTTGCTGCTTTATTTTTGGAAGTGAGGATGACAAGTCCTTCACACTCACCTGCACTGTGTGCAGCTCCAGCTCCAGAGCACGGCAGTGATGTATTTTCCAAACTGATGAGGTACAAAGAGAGCTGAAATAAATGGTCTTATCGCATTGCCTCATGCAGAGCCATAAGAGAGAGGCAGGAGCTGGAAAAAATAGAGAAAAATTGCCTGGTTTCAATTTACCAGCTTTGGAGAACTGAAAAATGCTGGTTGCAGAAAAGAAAGTTGAAGCTGGATTTATTTTTTAGCTTGTCTCTTGTTGCAAGTGTTTTTCCTCATAAAGATGTGTGGCTCCTCACTTGTCATGCCCTGGGCTCGGGAGTGCTGGAAGCAATCCTCAGGGGAGGATGTTAGCTGGGATGGTAGAAAGTGTCTTGGGCTTGGTCTGTTCTAGAGATGCAACTCAGTGGGTATGAGGGACATCTGGCTTTCCTCTGCTGCTCTTTTTGCAGTCTACCTGGTTCGGATGAAGGCTTTGTGGTAGTAAGGGTGGAAAGAGTTCATCAGACTCTTCCCTCTGAGGTTACTGTGTGTAATGTTGCCATGAAGGCCATGCCAGCATGTGCACATAGATCTGTATCATCATGTTAACATTCCATAATAAATTTGACAATGATGAATGATGCTGTATTGAACTCCCTCGAGATGAAAATCCCTTCAGTTTTTGCAGACCAGAGGTTTCTCTGCTCCCACTCACCCTGGCGTCTCAGCACTGAGCTGGAAGGACCGTCTCTTAGTATTAGTGAGAAGTTTTTAATCTCTATGACTCAGTCACTGGTTTAGCTGCTGATATTTCCAGTGAGAATGTCAATGACTTGAGTAGATCTGGTGATGGTAAGATACTGCTGGCCAGGAAGCAACATTGATTTCACATCAATGAAGAGACTCTCTGTGATCAAATGTGTAGCTGCTACATTTCTACAGACAGTTTGAATCAGAGAGAGGAAGGACAGTTTCAAAGTCTGGGTCTGGCCCAGTTCCGTGGAAGCACCAGGTTAAGCTTGAGTCTCTGTTTCAGAGTGGATGTTGGGATGTTAATCTTCAGTCTGAGAGTGAAATTATCCCATTTGAAGGTGATGGTGGGGAAGTATGTGATATGTGTTGAACACTAGCCATTTTGATGAAGATGAGAGGGAATAGAAGTGGCTGTACAGAGCGAGAGCATCTAGTTTGGTATCTCCCTTGATGATAACCAGGAAAGGAAGAGTGTAAGAAAGAATGCTCTCTAGGAGTGCGCCTTCCCCAGCAGGTCCTCCCAGCAACCAGTGGTTAAACATGCCGAGTGCTTCTCGGGAGTGTCCTTGAGTTGTCCCCATGGGTCAGATGCTCCTGCTGCAGCTCAGGTTAGGGAGCTCATTCCTGTCTGAGCAGCCCAAGCCGTGCAATGTGTGGCCCAGTGTCATATATATGCGGATTAGCTCAGGTCACCTAAATCAGAGGTGCTAAGCTGGACTTGGCAGGAGAGCATTGCAGCAGCAAGTGCCCCAATGGTGCTGCACGCCGTTAATTTTAAACCATGCTCTAACACTAGGGCTTAACTCGGGAGACTGGAGTTCAGCCCTTGGCCCTGTGTAATTCTTTCACTTAACCCCTCCACTTCCTCCCCTGGGTAGCATCTACTGGCACTTCATACAGAGCTCTGGTCATATCCGTGGGTGTAAGTTCCTGTGTAACGAGTAGGATTTAACGAGAGGAACAGACATTAGAAAATCCCACACAGCTCTGTCTTCATTGGACATGCAATACTGTTGTCTCCACGGTGGCTTGATGCTCAGAGGCAAGAGTTACAACCCCTTGTATCTCGCAGAAACCTCTTCCAGGTCTCCAAAGAAGCATGGAGTGTAATTTGGCACTTATTATTTCATTGCATCAGCTTTTCTGAGTCTGGGAGTGCTCTTAGCACAAGCAAATAAATTACCCGTCTCATTTTGCTGCGTGCTCTGCGGCTAGCCATATGTTTGAGCCTGATAGAGATTCTTATCTCGCAAGCTAAAATTACTCAATGGAGGATGACATTTCTTATCAAGGGCTTTGCTGAATCAGAGAGTGGCCCTGGCACCCAGCTCTGAGACACCGCTCCTCTTTGTCCAGCCTCCTGGCCCGGCGATAAATGGATTTGTGTTTGTAGGTCAGAGGCACTTGTGTCAAGGCTTTGTTGCAGATCAAGGCTCTGATGATTGTCCGTGTGCCCGAGAGGATGTGGGATTGAGGAGGGGAAGCGAGGCTGTTCGTTTAACTGAAACTGAGGGGCTTACAGCTGTGCAAACACATCTTCCCTTGGAGGGTCCTTGTATGCACGGCTGATAACTTCAGGCTTCGCAGTCAGCCAGAGCCAGGGACCCTCTGCCCGCACTGCGCGTGAAGGCTTTCCTTAAGTGGTTTGAGTAGCCATCCCCTTCTACCAGCAGTCCTAGCTTTTCTCCAGACTTACTCAAAGCTTGCATAAAGTTTCATCTCTCCATCCTCCCACCTCTTTAATGGACGGGTTGTTTTCTCTCCTC
>NW_010137926.1:97402-103054 GCF_000699245.1 Pterocles gutturalis
CTCTTGCGTGTTTGGGAGTTTATCTGGTAGTTGCCAATGATTCAAAGTGTTCTCTGGGTGTTTCGCAGGTAGGAGAGGGCCAGGGAGAAACCACTGCTCTTCCTTATAGCTTCTTCCCATACGGCATCTTCCCTTTGTCTTCTCTTTGCCTCTTGGTGGTGCAGAACCAACAGCGTGGGGCATTCAGCTTCTGCAGTGTGTCTGGGAAAAGCTCTTGATGGAGAGCAGAGGGACCTGCTGATGGGTTGTCCTTTCCTCTAGCTGGGCTCTGTCCGTGAAGGCAGGTTTGTCCCTAGGAGCCCTCCTGGGCAGAAAGCAAGACCAGCCACCCACCCAGTCACCCAGGCGTGGTCATACACTTCGTAAGAGGTTCCTGCAAAAGGCAGATCTGAGTTAGCATCTTTGTTTTCTTCTCATAGGGTAGTGTCTTTGCCAGGTGAATACTGTCTTACAATGTTGTGCTAAGGACAAGACAGGGTCTTTGTCTCAGCTCAGAATAAATCTGGTAAAATGCCCTCTTCCAGGTGTAGGGATCGGGAGAGTGTCTGCATGTGCACCATGGGTTTCTTCGGCTAAACTGTCACGTGTGAGTTTTCCAGATTTTCTGTGACCGTAGCGAGTTACTTCACTCACCCCTTAATTACTAATATCTTCAAGCTGGCCTGTGGCAGCCACTTAATGCACAGCAGGAGGTCAAGTCCCAGGAGTCCAACAAAAGACATACTTTAGGTTGCTATCAGGATGATAAGCACAGTGGGTGTGGTAAGACCATTGCGGCTGAAGGTCCCACCATGATCGCTGTCACCAGGTCAGCCCTGGTGTGCTCTCAGGAGCGTGGGGCATGTCTCGGAGCAATGCTGCCTGGCACCAGTGAGAGGACCAATTGGTTTTGAAGAGCCAAACCACCATCACTGCTTTCTGCAGCACCCCATGAGATGCCCGGAGATAACAGCCCTCCGTGATGTGGCGGTGGGCCAAGACCGCACTGTGGGCAACTCCTTGGGGAAGCTCTTCTGCCATTTGCAGCAGCTGTCCTCTTTGTCAGCCCGCGAGGAATGATGGCTGATGGGTGCAGCATCCCCAGGGACCCCCATCCCTGGGACAGGGTGGCGGGAGCCAGAGGGTGGGACAGTTCTGCCCTCCTTGCGGGTGGCGCCATCCCTGGGGATGTGCAGCCTTGCTCCTTCTCCTGAAACATTGTCCTCAGCCTGATTTTGAGGTTTTTCCATGTCCTTCCTCCTGCTTTCTGTAGTGCAGCCCAGCACCCATCACAGCTCACAGTGTGGGGGTTCCAGGCACGTGCAAGCTGGGTCCCCCTCCCTTCAGACTTTCATCACCATTTTCCTCCCCGAATTGTGCTGAGTCACCCTGGCCTCGCCACAATGATCTTGGGACAACCCGTCAGCCCCTGGCCCCGTGCCACCAGTTGAGCAACCGCTGACCCAGTGCCAGTGCCCTGAGGTGACTCTGGGACGGAGGTCTCCGGGGTGGTGGATGATCAGCCGGCCCTTGGGCTTTGCTCCCTGGCTGGGTCCATGCTGAAGTGGCACCACGGTCAGGTTTTTCCCTGTTAGAAACACCAGTCAGGTGTTTCCCTGTTCCGAGCTCCTGCTCAGGTGTGGTTTGCCTGTGGGTGCAGCGCTGTCCCATCCTGTGGAAATGGATGGTTGCCTCAGGGGGGGATCGTGGGTGGTCGTGGGGAAGCACCATCCTTGGGGCTGGTGCCTGGCATAGCCAGGTAACTCCCAGCTGAGTCAGCCCGGCTTGTCCTGCCGGGCACCTCATCTTCATCATAGTGCAAGATTGTTGGATTTGTTAAAAGAAAGAGGGGACAGGTTTTCCTCTAACTGCCAACTGTGTGCTCTGTCCATCTGTTGTCTCAGGCATCGAGTCTTGCTGTGGCTTCTGAATCGTTGCAGATAACCTTGGCTGAGTTGAACTCAGGCAGCATTCGCAGGGCATGCACCTCACATACCTGTGGTGTACAGCCCCATGTACCCATGGTATGCACCCCACATGCCCATGGGGTACAACCCATGGTGTACAACCCCACATACCCCTAGCGTGCATCCCACATACCCAGGGCGTGCGCTAGGCATACCCGTAGCATGCACATCTCAAGCTTGTCAAGTTTATGTGCCAGGTAGCGGTGCTTGAGGTGGCAAGGAGAGCTCACGTCTTCGCTTTCAGTTCGCAGATTGAGTTTGCAGTTGGATAAAAAACCCCTCAAACCTGCCATTGTATTTATCAGCTGAGGCAGCTTTTCTCTAGAAGCCACCAGGACACAGTCTACCTGGAGCCTGCAGTGCTCTTGCTAGAAACCATTGTCAGAGTTAGGCTTGCACGCTCGTAGGGGTGAGATTGAAGCAATCCCAGCATGTGGCTGGGACATTATCAGTGCCCAGTTTTGGTCCTGCTCTGGCACAGCCTCAGGTGATGTTACAACAGAATCATAGAATCATAGAACCATTAAGGTTGGAAAAGAGCTGTGGAACAAACTGTTGGGGCTGCGGTTGACTATGGCTGGCAGCTGTCCCATATGTAGCTCTGGGAGTGCAGGAATGGGGAGTGGACGGGCTGAACTACCAAATATTCCCAAATACTTGAATCCTTAAATCTGTTCCTACCTGCTGCCAGCCTGGTAGGAGTCATTCAGTCTAGAAGAGCCTTCAAAACATCTGGTCCACACTTGGGTCTTCCCAGTGCGGGCATGGGCTCATGCATGCAGAGCAGGACAAGCCAGCAAAAATATATTACACCATGAGGAAGAAGCAGATGAGCTCAGTCCCTTTCATTTTGAGCAGGTCAGAAAATGTCTGTTAGAAGTGTAATCTTCAGTAAAAACTAACTGGGAACCTCTCCTCTCTAGCTTTGGTGTCTTGAAAACATAGACCCCATTTTCAAAGGTGCTGTGGACAAAACGCTGTGTCCTGCACCCTGTGCTTGCTCGGCCAAACTCCCAGTGCCAGCTTTTCCACATCCAATTTCTGTCTTCACATCCACACTGTGCTTGATCATCTTTCCACCTGATTTGTTACAGTGACAAACAGCACATTTAGATAATTGCCATCTAGCTTTAATTATGATTCTCCATGCCTTTTTATCCCAAAGAAGAAAAAAAAAGGGTTTAATCTTGATTGCTTAGGAGTATGGGAGCATGCAACCAGGTGCCCTTGACTTTGGCAGTGATTTAAGCGCACATGCAAGTGTGTTCTGAACCAAAATTATAGTAAATCATGATGACTTGTGGCAGGATTCTTTCATCTGCACAAAGCTCTATGTAAGTGAAGGAAGCATTGATAACTCTTGGAGCCAACAGAAAGAATGTGCTAATCCTGGCAAGGAGGTGAATTACCGTGGAGTTCAAAGCATGACACGCTCCTTTGTGTACACTATCTCAGTTGTCAGGAGGGAGTTAGCTCTTAAAATGTGATGCTAGAGATGGGAATTGGGTTGTTTTGTGCTTTCTGAACTTTGCCAAGCGTTCAGGAGGATGGGTGCTGCCCCCTCCCACAAACGCCAGCTGGCTGAGCATCACGGGATGCAGGATGAAGCTGCACTGAAGTCGCTCATTTCCTTTGGTGCTGCAGGAGTGACTTTACAAAGCAGTTTGACTGTAGCTCAGGAAATATTTTTCTGCTGACTGCATCCCTAGCTAGCGATTGCCCTCCCCCTCTGAGAGGCGAAGGCAGGAAGAGCGAAGTGCTAGCTGAAGGTCCTTAGTTTTCAAAATCAGTCTGATTTTTTTCTTTTTTTTTTTTTTTTTTTTGATTCTTGATCTCTGGGGTATTCCTTAAGGTATCTTTCACTGGGGTTTGCAGAATTACTCATTTCTTTCGAAAATTTTAAAGAGGGAGGTGTGACAGTGATGCTGTGAGACTCCGAAGGACTGCATGGGATGCAGACAGGTGGTAATGCCAGGAGGAAGGGATTAGAGGTCAAAACAAATGCAATTTATGCAAAGTTATCATGAAGAAATTCGGCTTGGTGAGGGCATTTAGCAGCAAAATACGTTCCTAAGAAGAGACAGAGCATCCCTGCTTCGCTCATGTGAGGCAGGGAAGGATCCATCTCTCTTCCCAGGGGATGAGCTGGTGCATCTTTTCCATCTCTAATGTCTCCGCTTCCTCATATCTGATGTACATAATTTATAAAGATCGAAACGCGATCAGGGGCCTGTCTGTGCAGGAGGAAGGCTAAACCCCAGGGCCTGGCAGCGTGCAGGGGACCTGGTACCTAATGCAGTGCCTGTTCCTCTGCACGGGCAGTTTGGCAGGTGGACAGGTGTTGGATTGGTGCCTGAGCCTTTCTAAAGTCACCTCACCTGGTCGTTTTGTTCTTTCCATTCTTTCCTCCGTGTCTGCTTTTTTCCCCCTTGTTTTCATTCTCCTTCTTTTAATCCCTCATCCCTTTTTTTTTTTTCCTCCCCGTTTTTCCCTTTATTCCACCATTTGCCACTATGTTTTGGATGTGAAAAGCCGGTGGCTCTTTTTGCTGGGCAGTAGGAGTTTTGGGGTGCGGGTATTTTGGCCACGTAAGAACTAAACAAGGTGTGGCTGGCACTTCGGTACTAGTCTGGCTTGAATTTGGGAATGAAAATATCAAAGCAGAAGGGAAGTCTGTGGAAAGCCACACCAGCAGCAAGGTGAGAGATGGCTTGAGGTGGCAATAGGTAGGAAGCTTTTTCTTTATCTTTGAATTCAGAGTATATGAGGAGGCAGTGAATATAAAACCCATCTGGAAGCAATGGGGCATGGTCTGGTGTGAACTGCGGTGCAGCTGCAGCAGAGTTTAACTGCCATGTCCCAGGACAGTTGCATGGGTGCTTCAAGCTTTCTGAAAAGCAGCGCAAAACAGAACCAGATCTTGTGCTGCTCCCTTGCTTGGCAGACTTGCCCCTCACTTGGAGCTCCAGAGATTGGGGGAAGATGATGCAGAGTCCTTTTGTCATTCAGAAGGGTGGGTTAGCAAGCGCAGCAGAGAGAGGTGTTCATCAGACTGATAAATAAAGCCCAAACTCCAGGGGTGAGCTCGCCTCCAGGAGAGCTGCCTTTGTGTACCGTGGTGTCCCAATGGAACACCTCTCCTATGAAGACAGGCTGAGAGAGTTAGGGTTGTTCAGCCTGGGAAGGGTCTGGGGAGACCTTACTTAGACGAGCCTTCCAGTGCCAAAGGGGGCTACACTAGAGATGGGGAGGGACTCTTAATCAGGGAGGGTAGCAATAGGGCGAGGGGTAATGGTTTTAAGCTGAGAGAGGGTAGATGTAGGTTAGATATTAGGAAGAAATTTTTTCCTGTGAGGTTGCTGAGGCACTGGAAGCTGAGAAGCTTCCAGAGAAACTGTGGATGCCCCATCCCCGGAGGTGTTCAAGGCCAGGCTGGAAGAGGCTTTGAGCAACCTGGTCTGGTGGAGGGTGTCCCTGCCCATGGCAGAGGTGTTGGAACTAGATAATCTTTGAAGATCCCTTCCAATCCAAACCATTCTCTGATTCTTCAAATCCTACAAGTTGTGATCCCTTATTGCAGTTGATCTATTTGCATTAACGAGAGGGAAGAAACATGGTAGTTTCAGTCCCTTCAGCAGCACAGACTTGCTCATGCCAAGAAACCGCCGGCAGCTGCTGTGACTTGGAGGGTGCAGGGTCAGCAGGA
>NW_010137926.1:103074-110340 GCF_000699245.1 Pterocles gutturalis
GCCCAGAGCCTGAGCATCCCTTCACCTGCACAGGTGAGCCAGGTGAAAGCACCATAAAAGACCATGGGCAAATGTCCGTGAACCTGCAGAACTCCTCTTCAGGTCTCCAGAGAAACAGGTTGATTTACCAAATGGGTCTGGAGTCGAGTATAATTACATTGAAAAGTGGCATTTGCATGGGCTTTCTGTTGGCATCTCTTGCTCTGCTTATTGAGAGCTCATTTAAATGGGTGATGGCTCATCCCTGTGCCTGGGTGGCTGGTCTTGTCAGTCTTCCCGGTGTCATTCATGGAAGTAAATTGTAAATATATATATTTTTAAACTCAAGGGTTTTATTACATGAGATGCAGTAGTACAGTCTCCTTTTTGTGCCAGCTCAAATTTATCCTTCAAACATTATGTGCAATCTTTCAGCACCATTTCAAAATACTACAATTATATTATTGTAGGCTTATTTATAAGAACAGGATGCTCACGGTTTCCTGGGACTCTATGGTATTTTCATTTTTTGCTTCTCTTTGAGACTCATGTAAGCCACTATTTTCAGCAAAGCATCTGTTTTAGCTTCACTATTACTTTGTGTTTTAGACTGAAAGGGGCCTCAGAGTGTTTTAACCTCCTGCTTCCCCTGCCTTGTAATCTCCCCAGGGTTTGCCAGGCTCCTTCCCAACATGAATGGGGGGCCGGAAGGGGAGGAGGGAAAGGGGGGGATTAGCTTCCGATGAAGTCAGCTAAACTCCATCCTGCAGCGGGCGAGCTGGGAAGGACCCGCCGCATCCGCAGCTCAGGATGCTGCCAGCGCCGGATTAGACAGCACAGCCCTGGGCTGGGAAGCCAGTGGTGACTGTGATCCTCTGCTGCTGACCTTCCCATGGGAAGCTTTTCCCATCAGGAAAATGCATGAAGCTGTTAATACTTCCCGACGCCTTGCCAAAATTTCCCTTTTTTAAATTTCTCTTTGATTATGAGTTAGGTGATTATTTAAAAAAAAACCAACTTTTTTTTACTTTATCTATTTTTTTTCACTTTGAAGCATCTTGTTCTATCTTTAAGCAGATAAAAATACTTTAGTCCATCAGAGGTGCAGTGGATATTGGCTTTGGCAACCATCTCCTTCTCAACGAATTGCTTTATCCCAACATAAGGTGATATTTTTAAAAAATTTAGGTCATAGGTTTGAAAATATTCTGTCTGCTTGAAAAAGAAGAAAGACGCGTGCACCAGGCACGTCCCTTCTTTCTTCCCAGGGTTGTAACTTGGTGCCACTTTCTTTTCATGCTCCCTTTGGTGATTTGCAGAATACCACACCCAAGACCTCATCAACAGCAAAGACCTCCTGTGCTGCGCAGTCCCCATGCATCTGCCGAGGTCCTGGGCGGCGGAGGTCCTACAGCTGAATTACTGTAATGAGCAAAGTACAGAAGAGAGGGGTCATCCCCCCTTTCTGCAGCAGTCCTGTGGTAGGCCAGACATCTCACACAAACCCAAGAGGGGTTGCTGCACAGTAAAGCTGGGGCTTTAAGCACTGTCGACCAAGGATGTTCCAGCACCTCAGTCTTGAGCTGAGTCTTCTTCTGGGACTGATGGAGCTCAGTGAGGGACTTGGGCTGCCTTGGGCCACCCTTGGTTTTGAAGCAACTTTGCGTTTCTCTGAGCACCTGCTTCAGAGGGTGGTAAAGGACTTTATGTCTGCTAGAAAACACAGCAGGCAGCAGAAGCCTTGAGTAATTTGGTACCATGAGAGCGAGGAGGAAGGGAAACATGGAGGAGGGAGACTGCTCCTCCTTCCCGTGTCTCTCATTCCCCCCTCCATCCTTCCTCTTCCCACTCAATGCTCTGCCTCCAGGACTCAAGCCTCTGCTTCAGGGGGTCCCACCACCCCTCCTGGTCGTGAAGCCAGGATGCTGACTTTTTGAAGCTCTGCTAGATGTTTTTGTTTGCTCATCTTAGAGATTAAGTGTGGGAACAGTTGCAGTGCAAAATGACAGTAGCTGACAGTTAACATCTAACATATATTTCAATTTTTGTTATCTTCCTGCAGCTGTTTTCACAATACTCATCTGAAAGGTCCGCTTATCTCACTCCTGTCACGGTAGAAATGGCTAAAGAAAACATCCCTGTTTGTTTGTATTGAAACTGGTATGGTTTGTGGCTTTTATGGTTTTTTGATGTTTTTTTTTTTTCTTTATCATCTTGAACTCTTGAGGAGAAGGTAGCAAAACACTTAAGGGCAGAGTCTTATCTCTTCTGCATCAGTGCAAAGGTAGGATAACTACGTCCTTTACCGTGGGATTGCATAATCTCATTTTCAGACTCAGGCTCTCTCTTTTTTAAATACATAGATGAAACCCTCTGCAAATGCTGGAGCACATACAACTTTCCACTCCCTTTTCTTACTTAAGGTATGTTGCATTATAGTTATTAGGAGGCAGGTCTCCTATAGCACAGAAGTTGCATTGTCATTAAAGACAATTTTTTAAATTCTTCTGTACAAACAGGGATAGATGTGGAGGTGTTATTCAGCATCCTGGGGCAACACTGGGGTTGCATCCATGCAACTGCGGCTTACACGGTGGACCAGAGGTCATGCACATCTGCCTACCCTGAATGTAGCCATCAGTGCTGTGAAGTTTCAAAACTGTCCTGGAAGCCGGGGAGATGGCAGTGCGAGCAGTACGAGGGTGCCTTGGTACCCCTGCCAGGCTGGTCGGGGTTTGGGCACTAGAGCTTCTCTGGGACATCGGGGATTTGGGAGAGGAGCTGTGGGTCCTCACGCCCTTGCCTTCTTCTGATGGTTGGTGTGGTCTCCTGCTGCCAGGCCAGTGTTCAGGAGATGTCCATCAGCATGGCATTTGTCTATCCTGGAAGGGTAGTCAGGGGCTTGTTTGCTCTTTATAATTAGTTTGACTGAGAGGTTGCAGTTTGTGAGAAGAAAGGGCTTGATTTCTGTGTCTGCTCTGAGGCACTGGGCTGAGACCATGCTTGTCTGGTGGGGAGGCAGAGGGCTTTAGAACGTCTTTACAGGTCTTTGTGACTGGTCATTAGCTAGATGCGAATCATGAGATTTTTAAATTGGCTACAGTTTGCATGGAGTAAATGAATCAGCCATTTCCCCCTTCGCCATGGTCCTTCTGCCTGCGGATGGGTGCTGGGCGTGAGCTGGTGTGCCGAGGGCTTCGCTTGCTGCTCTGCTCCAGCAGCTCCAGGTCAACTGGAAACCGGCTCCAAAGCTTGTGTTCCTTTGATCACTGGTTAGTGAACTAGCTATTTAATGTAAATGCTACAGCTCTCTGGGAACTGTTACCTGACTTGCTGCATAAATGGCGTGAAATTAGTGTCAGGGAGCCAGTCCGGCCCACATGGGAATGTTTTACACTTGTGTGGAGATACAGAAGAGGACCTCTCAGTGCCCTTGGATGCTGAGGAATTCAGCCTTGCAGCCTTTCTGAGAAGTGATTTCTCTGCGTGCTTTGTGAACTGTGAAAACGAAACACGCAGATGAAGAGGTTTACACAAGGTTGTGTAGGATGTTGCCGTGCTTGCGATGAGAATCTTCATCTTCTGTGTCCCAGTTTTGTGCTCCATCTATTAATACACCAACATTATTTTTAGCCCTCTTAAGTAGCCACGTTGTTCGTAATTAGCTTCACTAATAACCGCGCTTCCGCAGGTCCCACCAGTGGAGCAGCACGCTCTTCTGAGCAAAGCTGAGTACAAAGGCACCTAATAAAGGGCGTCTGCGTTTCAACCTGGTTGTTGTTGAGCAGACACGTGTCCTTGTAGATCTTGTGATCAGGCAGCTGCCTAAATACAGCTCCTGTACCTTGGTTAAGGATGAGGTGTTACTACTCAGGGTTTCCGGGGCGTTACCTTGCTGACCTTTGAAGAAAGTGAAGAAGCGCGGTCTGTCCCTCTCACCATGTGCTGAGTCAAGGCTGCTGCTTTCGAAGAGAGATAGCATCTCTCATTACCTAGAGCCGGAAGTTTAATTAATGGCTGCAAACATCTTAGATGAAGGCTATATTTACACCCTGGTGTACAATGAGAATTAGTAGCTACTGTAGAGACTCGGAGTTGTGCTTGGAGCAGCTGGATGAAGCTGGGTGACCAAACCAGATTCAAATCCAGAAGCAGATTGGCTGTAGAGGAGGTGACACTGAGCTGCAGGTCTCTGTGCTCTGTGATTGTGCTGTGATTTTGCTCCAAAATAAGGCAAAAACTTCACCAGCTCCAAGGTGAAGGTGCCATCTAAGCCAACGGTCATGATAGTTGTTAAGCAGAACAGAGTATTTTCACATTTTTCTTAAGAATCCAGTCTCCAAACTTCCAAGCCAAGAATAAGGGACCAAAAAATATTCTCAGGCTTGTAGAAAACGAGGAGCTGGATGACCGCAGTGCTGTGTCACCTCATTGCGTGCTCACTATGTGACTTTTGCATGAATGATTGGAGGAAGTTGTGGGGGCAGCCAAATGAGCTCACCTTTCAGAAAATGCCCACGTCAGATGGGTTATCGACTCCAGAGCCATGACCTCTTGTGAGAGCGTTGCTCAGTTGCCTCTAGATCTGCAAAATCTGTGCGAACGTCACCATGTTTTGCATGCAAAATTTTTTTCTCTCCCTCTTTGATATAAATATATTGAGATGGTTGTCTTTTAACTGTGCACACACGCAAGCAAGCCAAGCTGTTTCACTGAA
This sequence comes from Pterocles gutturalis, assembly GCF_000699245.1. NCBI lineage: Eukaryota > Metazoa > Chordata > Aves > Pterocliformes > Pteroclidae > Pterocles > Pterocles gutturalis. The sequence continues at coordinate 107,771 of NW_010137926.1, forward strand.
CATCGGTGCAGGCCATATATGCTTAAACCAGCAGTCTTTATTCAGACAAAGCCCCTGTTGGTTTTTCCTTGCATCTGTAAATTCCAGAGGCTCGTTCCGAAACTGGTGGTGCACATTTGTTTGCCTTTGTATCATAATACAGATGGGCAGCCCTTGTAATATGCCTGTGTTTATTTACTGATAGAAATGTGTAGAGCTGTGATAGGTTACTGCATAGATAATAATTGATTCCTCTTTTCTTTTTTCCTGCAAAACTGGCTAGGCTTCTTTTTTTTTTTCACCCAAATTATTTATAGCTGACAAAATGGTCTTTTCTTTTGCAGGAATCTCCTGATCTGTGTCTAATGCTGCAAAAGCACTGCTAGGGCTATATTACAGCTGTGGCCAGTTCAATTCCTACCCAGCACTTTATTTGCATTTTGACAGGAAGATGTGGCGTTTTTCCCCCTCTTCCCCTCTATACTGATTTCCTATGAAATATATATTTAGATATTTGAAAGGCATATGCAATTTTTATCATACAGCTCAAAAAAGAAAAAAAAAACACCACCAAGTCAAAAAAATCCGAGTTAAAGACTCTACTAGGAAGGTCTCAGAGCGGCAGATGTGTACCTAGAAAAGCAGGGGAGGTTTCATAGAGGACAGGTCACTCTCCCAAGACAGGCTGTTGATTGGGTCCAGTTCTTGTGTCCTCCAGATAAATTCAAATGAGAATAAATGGATGGGAAGTGCTGGGAGGGGAGAGCCTGGAGCAGCATGGCTTGCTCAGCCCACTCCAGGTGTATCGGGGAGGTGATGACCTGTTGAAGCAGAAGGATGCTGTTGGTTCAGGAGCAAATGGATCTCACCTGGCATGACCATGGTTAGGCTAGAAATGAGAAGAAAGTTTCTAATCATGTCAGAAGAGAGGTTTTGGAGAATCGTGGTGGCAGTGAGGTGTTGGGTTGGTTTCTGGGCAGGAATTTGTGTTTGCTTGAGGTAGGCGCAGATGGAGTTCATGCTCCAGGGAGGCCCTTTTCAGTCCTCTGTTAAAAAAAAAAAAAAAAAAAAAAAAAAAAAAGAGAGAGAGAATGTATATCATGAAAATCAGTTTGAGGATTCAGGAGAGAATAAGTTGACCTAGTTTTGTTTCTAAATGGCTGTCCCCATACAGAGCCTGTGCTCAAATGAAGAAATCAGTTTTATTGCAAGGCTGATGCTTAGTGCTGAGAGTGACCATCTGAGGATGTGGTTACGTGTGCTGGTGCCAAAGAGGCTGGTCCAACTGACTGTCCTCTCCCACACTGGTTTCCAGCCCATCCCTGGTGTTGGTGCTAGGGTTCATGCAGCACTGCAGTGACCTCAGGGTTGAAAAACTGACTTGAACAAAATTTACCCCAGAAGAAAAAAAATGCAGTCAACCTTGTTCTTGATGGGGTCAATTCCTGCACTTGCCTTACAAGAGCCCCCATCCCTGGGGCAGGTGGAGAAGATGAAGGTAGCTCTGAGCAGTGCTGGGGGGGTGCAGTGTGAAACTGCCCCAGCAGTGGGGTCCCCAGTACAAGAAGGACATGAACCTTAGCGGGTCCAGAGAAGGGCCATGAAGATGATCCGAGGGCTGGAGCACCTCTCCTGTGAAGAAAGGCTGAGAGAGCTGGTGTTGTTCAGCTGGGAGAAGACTCCGGGGAGACCGTACTGTGGCCTTTCACTATATAAAGAGGGCTTATAAAAAAGATGGATAGAGTCTTTTGACCAGGGCTTGTAGTGACAAGACAAGGGGCAGTGGTTTTAAACTGAAAACAGGTTTAGATTGGACATAGGGAAGAAATTTTTTATGATGAGGATGGTGAGACACTGGCATAGGTTGCCCAGAGAAACTGTGCATACCCAAGGCAGGTTGTATGAGACTTTGCACAACCTGATCTGGTGAAAGATGTCCCTGTCCACAGCAGGGGGTTGAATAAGGTGATCTTTGAAGGTCCCTTCCAACCCAGACCATTCTACGATTATATGAAATGCTGTCTTAGCCATGACAGAGCTTTTGTTTTCCAGTCCCAGTAGGTAGGATGACATGGATGTGGCCATCTCAGACTTCACATTTTGGTGTGGAGATCCCAGGGTTTGGTGTTAAGGGCTGGATTGGTGCCCACTGCTGTGCCCTCCCGCCTGTTGCCTGCTGATGGGCAAGCCTACAGAAGCGTTGTGCCCACCCATGAAGCTCCTTCCCCACAAACCCTCGCAGCCAGCCTGCAAGGACAAGGGACCAGCTCCTCTCTGCTGGCAGGAGCCTTTGCAGTGACCCACGTGAAACGCTCTGGTGGCTCTGAGGTGTCAGGGCAGGGTGATTCATACCTGGGGTTTTCTCTTCCTTTCTACCATGTGAAGTTGGGGAGGTGTTTGGAGTTTTCTTGCCTTTCCACCCCCGCTCCCTAGCTACCCCTCTGAAATCTCCGCAAGACACCGGTGTGATGACTCAGCCCCCTTGGGAGACCCTTGGGGTATTTCCCCTTCCTCCCCAGCAGTTATTTCTCTGGTGAGAAAGTCCTTCACGGCTTTTTTTTGGCGGCTCAACCACGGACCCCCAGGGCCGC
>NW_010137926.1:110371-131066 GCF_000699245.1 Pterocles gutturalis
ATCACCAGAGCCCGCCGAGGCACGAGCAGGCAGCGAATGCAAAGGTCACGTACAGCTGGGTGCGAAAGAGCAAGTGCCATTGTTCAGGGTTGCTGTCACCAAACAAATTTGAAATAAGGCAGATTTATCTTTTTCTTTCATTAATTACAAAATTATTAGCAATTTTGTTGCTGAGCTTTAGTAAAAACAGGGTTAGGTGATGAAGCATCCCCGTGCTCAGGACCACTTTGCAGCCTCCGTGTGGGTGGGTTGGGGTTTCCCTGCTGTTTGGGATTTTATGAACACTGGCCTCAAGCAGCAATTCCCCAGTTGCCAGGTCCTTACCTGGACCCACACTCACTACCAAGCACTGCTTCTGGCAAGAAGATGGTGAGTGCAGACCCCCAGTGTGCCATATCTTCTTTAAATTCAGTCGCAGTCCCAAAAGCTGTGTCATATACCACCTCTGGCACAGGTGCTCGCTGCAGCATGTGCCAGCGGAAAGGATCACGTTGTGGTTGGTTTAGTGGTACGTCACTCATACCCTGTCTGGACCCCTGTGGTTGTCTTGTTCCTCCTGCTATGTGTGTTTCATCTGATGACCCCAAGCCAACTTTCCCTCAGCCACTTCTGGTGCTGTTTTGCTGCCCAGGTACCATCCCCTTCCTTTTACTTCTTCAATAACAAGTTCTGATAGGTTTTTTTCTCCTCTTGTTTTCTTTACAGATTTATCTGGAAAGTATGACTGGCAGGAGCAGCTTACTCACCATTAGATAAGTATTATGGATGACTCATGCTAGAGTATCTATAGCTGCGCAGCTGAGATGAATATGGTGTTTTATAACAGCTGTAGCACGATGCCAAGAGCCAGGAACCTTAATCCCATCATCTGTGCTTTCCCACAAACTTGCTTTGGGTCTCTGGTACCTTTTTCCCCTTGATTTGCCCATCTGAAAGGTTCACAGAGGAGGTTTTGCCTCCCTCTATGGAGTACAGGGTATGGGGAAGCTCATGTCATTTCAAGTCACACTTCAGGATGTCACCTTAAAATGAAAGCCAGTGTTGACAGGCTGCAGCTTGTAGCTGTTCTCCAGGACAACATACAGGTTTTGTCTTTTTAATAGATGCCATTAGTGGCTTTCCTCGATTCTTTGTGGTTTTTATTTTTGTTTTCTTTCCAGAGCCATTACCCCCTTCTTGAGGAGGACAGCCCAGAAGGTGCAGAAACAGGTAAGGCAACTGCTGTTGCAGCATGTAATTTTAAGTCATTAGGGGCAAAATATTGGCTGCAGTAAAGTGAAAAAGTCCCATTGACTCATTGGCAGTGAGAGTTGTGCCCAGTGTGCTCAGCCCCATGAAACCACATGGAATAACTGTGTTCAGGGCCAAATTTTCAGGCTACCTGGCAGTGTGTGCCCAAACCTCCTTTTGCTTCCAAAAACACTGGCATTAGGGCTGTGTGAGTGATAGGTGATGAGATTTAAGTGGTAAGCAAGGGGGAGAAACCTGTCCTTGGGCAAGATGCAGAAGGAGCTGAGCTGTGAAGGCGGGTGTTCAGATGGACATCAGGAGCTGCTGGGGAGGTGTTAACCCGAGTGGGTTTCAAGGGGGCTGCAGTGGCATATAGCTGTTAGTGGCTGAAAGCTATTTTGATGTTTTTCTGTGCTTGTCGCAGGAACTCATGAGGGATCAACTTTGCAAGGTGTTTTGTGCTGTGGTCTCTGCAGGAGCTTCTGTTCTTCAGGCTCTTGTGCCACTCTGGACTAAAGAGCTGTATCCTGTTTGTTCTATAAAAATAAATTACATTTCAACTGGCTTCGGGAACAACTGTTCTAGCAGAAGCCCCTGTGTGATGACTTATAATGTAGGCTCAGTTAGGTCCCTGGCTAGTAAAGCAGAAAATGCATTTAAGGCCCTCTCCCTTTAGACTCTGTATCAGGTATTTGCGTGTTGTGAATGATCTCGGGACTAAACTGTTTTGGGTGATAGTCTAGTGTTGCTTTTTGGAGAAGGGCTTGGAGTTTGGCTATTGGGGATAGTGTAGCATCAACCAGTGTATGTGAGGGTAGGGCCATTGGGAATTTTGCCCGTACGTGTTTCTACTTTGGGCATGTCCTCCTACAGTTACATGCCTAAAAAAACCCAAAAAGCCCAATGAATTCTCTTAACCATTGCTTGGTGGAAATACTTTTGGGGTAGAGAAATGAAAACAGCAGTCCCTGCCTTGCTCACCTTGGGTCTCTGGGGTCAGGATTGCAGCTCAGAGGCAGGATCTGGTGCTTTCCCGTGGGCAGCCTCAGCCATACGTATTCAAATTGAGCACCCAGGCATGTCACCTCACTGCGGCATGGGGCTGAGAGATGCACGGGGGCTTTCCAGCCCCATGGGCCATTATTAGTAAGAGGGTTCGTGCGTGGTGTATCTTTTGGTTCAAGCTGTGAACTACCAGCAGATTCTAAAAACTGCTTCTGGGCTTTGTAAATAATATTGCAAAAAGTTTCTGAGAAGCGTAATAACTTCCCTAAATATATATATTTTACGTCTAAAGATGCTCAGGTGTGCATTTGTGCTGAAGGTTTGCTGAGCCCCGTAGGGGATGTGTACTCTTGCTGTCATTTGGGAAGCTCGAGCAGGTAGTGGATGAAGATAAGGTGGTTGCTGGGGTTTTGCTTTTCTCTGTTTGGGAAGCTGGATTTTGGGGCATCTTTGTGAGTTTGGTGGGTAGGGAGAACAATTTAGAGCAACGTGAGTGACCTGCATGGTAACGTCAAGATTGTGCCAGCTGAGCAACTAGATTGAAGATTACAGAGCCCAAGGCACCTGAAGTCCAAATAGGCTTTTAAATCACACAGGTCCTTTTTACGGAGATAATTAGGTTCCTGAGTTACTCAGTAATGCCTGCAAATGTTCCTGGGAATGGCTCATGAAGCACTTGCAGTCTCTGACTTCTGCCAGAGGTAAATGCGCTGTTAGGAGGAAATTAGCTGCCCATGTGGCATTTTCTGTCTTGGACTCTCAGGGTGTTTTACTGAAATGTGTTAATACAGTTATGCTGAAGCTATCACTCAAATCTGCATGCTCTGATAATCGTCTTCAGGTGAAATGAATCCCGATGGAGCCTTTGAGACATTGCTGCTCCTGGTTCCCACTTACCCTGTTGCCAAAAGCTGCTACCCACGGAGGCAGGGCTATGGGATGGGCTACCTGTGCGTTTGCACCATATCCATTGTTTCATATGGGCACAAAACCATCCTTGCTTATTGGAAGAGCTAGAGGGCAAGGTGGGGAAACATATCTGTTTTGCCTCCCCTTGCTAGAGGGATGGGAGATTAACCGCTGGAAGCATGCTGGGATGTGGTGTAGTGTTTATTCAGGTGAAGACGCCTCAGGAGCTGAGCAAGGGCTATTTTTGCCTTCCCAATAATGCACCATCGAGCCTGCTTCATGCCAGGAAGACTGATGAGGACAGGGAGTGGAGCCTGCCAGGCTGAACACTGAACCACAGGCAGTGTTTGGCAGAGGGAAGAGGTGGGCTTCTGGGGACATGGGCTGCAAGTAGCCCCTCATCCCCCTAGGCATGGCAAGGACCTGTCATACTAGCACATCTTTGAGCACCTGTGAAATTGCACAGCTCAGTTTGTTATCTCCAGGAGTCACCTGCACCAGTCTGAATGCTCAGGACTGGAGAGATAATGGGGTTCTTTCTTGTTACCTCCCTTTGTGCCTAGGTTGAGGGGTTGCAAAAGGAGAAAGCAAGTAAAGTTGGGCACAAAATCCAACCTCTTGTTTTCTTGGACTGGCTGCTGCTTCTGAAGGTCCACGGGCCGTGTGAGCATGGGGAATATGGGCTGATGGGTGCTTGGCGAGCAGTCCTGTGCCGGTGCGCAGGGGTGGTTTTGCCAGTGAGCTCTGGCCACGTCCCTTTCCAAGTCCCAGCACCCTCTCTCCCTTCTAGATGGTCTCTGGTGCAGGGCTACAGGGCCTGGCTCTGCCATCTGCATGGGTTACGGTGGCAGCAGACTTCCCCCTCTGCAAGGGGAATTTTCCCTCACTGCTGCAGTGCTGAGCAGTTACGCTAGTAAAGCCCAGCCCTGGTATCGCAACAGATCTATAGATATATCATGAACAAGGAGAAGGGGAAGCACCTGGAGACACATCTGCATTGGACCATGTCACACGACTGTCCCAAGTGGGCAGCAACCCCAGGCAGCAGGTCTGTGCCGTGCCTGTGTGGACTCACCGGCTGGATGCCTGTCCCAGGCAGTGAGGCAATGTCAGGCTGGGCAGGAGGCTTGTGCTTGTTTGGTTGTGTCTTAAGTCCTTGGTCACTGCCCAGTTTCTACCCCCAGCCTCCCTCAGCTTCACGTTTTTCTTTGCTTTTGGAGTTGCAGCCTGAAAACAGTCGAGCTAAACCCTGTGCCCTAACGGTTGCTCGTCTGAAAGTGTGGAGCCAGCTCACAGCAGCTGCTAAAATAGCAGAACTGAAGTGGGGAATGAAAAGTGAGACGGTGATTAAGACCCAGTTTCCTGTCACAGCCCCGCAGGGCTCCCACAGGCGATGGAGACGTTGGTGGCGTCGCAGCGGCGGTGTGAAATGTCCCAGCCATTGGCCTTGGTCTGGCTGAATCACTCGCAGGCTGTCCTGTGCTGCTTAGTTATCTGAGGACTTTGTAGATGTTGGTGAGTGTGCTAGGCTGGGCTCGGGGAGATGATGAGGATCCCCTCTTAGGAAAAAGGGAAGGGTAAGGAGCCCATGCGGGGTGCTCCTGGCTGAGTTGGGGTTGGGAGCACCCGTGGCGAGACCCAGGCCAGGCCCAGGGTGGACTGGTGTTTGTTGCATTGTGGTATCTAAAAGAGCTGAAAGAGTGCAAAGGATTTGGGAGCTCTGGGGACATTGCTCCTCTGGATTTTCCTCCCATCTCTGCCAATAAATTGCGTTAGACCTGCCATCTAGGACTCGGCAAGAGGAGGAAGCGAGAGAAATTGCTGCTGAAGGGATGGTGAAGCTCTCCAGCTGATGCTGTTCACTCTGCGGGCATGCAGGCTGTTCACCTGTCCTACTGTTTGACCCCCCCTATAGATAGATGTTGTAAAAGAACAAACCCATGAAGGTTAGTTTATCTTTTTTGGCTTGCTTGCACCAGAGGTTTGTGCAAGGAGAAAACAGCTGAGTACAAAGGAGATGCTGAGCTGATGGCTCTTTCTCCAAGGACACTATTTCACATGCACTCACTAACACGTAATGTGTGTTCGTTACTGCCGGAGGTGGCTTCTGGTTTCTTTCTCACCCTGGAAGTGCAAATCGCTTTGATCTTATGTGTGCTCCAGCAGCTCCTAGCTCCATGCTGTAGAGGTTTGAACCTGATGTGTTCAGCAATCCAGATCACATCGTTGTAAACTGTGTCCTTTCTGATATCTGATAGAGCAATGACGTGCAATGCGGAGATGGGACTTTCCAACACCAACTCATCCTTTGGAGAAAACCAAATGCAAAACCCACTGCAAAGAGGGCCAGAACCCCACTGGCTGTGAGGTTTGCTTTGTGCTTAGTGGTGACCCCTCTAATGTCTCAGCAGAAGAGCAGCTTGAACAGGCCCCTTGCTGCCAGAGGTGGTGGCAAATAGAAGGAGAACGGAGAGAAGGTTGTTGTCTGGGTGCAGAGCACCTGAACTCAGCTGCTTCTCCATTTCTGCAATAGGAGCTGTAGCTCCTTCCCCTCTCTGTGCCCCCCGTTGTGGTTGTAGCCATGTGGCTTGATGGGGCAGCACTTGCCCTGCTGTGCCAGGGGCTCCCAGTAGGAAGCTGGGGTCTCTGCCATGGTCCCACCACGATCACAGGTCCCAGGAAGAAGGACCCTGGGCATGTCCCCTGCTGGGTCATCTCACAAGGAGCTGCCACATGCACCCGAAGATGGTTATGCAACCCTTTGGCAGGGTGAGGAGAAGCAAGCAAGCCAAAATCTGCAAGCCCACCTCCATAATTGCTATCTCCCTCCAGATTTGGCCTGCCTGTGGGGGTGCAGGAAAGTTGTCCGTCTCTTGTGATGACACTCGTGTGAACTTTTGTACCCCTCAGCAAACCACCTCCTCTTTCTTTCTGAGTTTGCAAGTTACAGCAGCTCCCACCAACTCTGGTGAAAACCCACCAGTTTTTCTCACTACTCTTTGCTGTGCAAAGGACAGTTGCCCCTTAATTTGGCAGTGCAAGGGACCAGTGTTTGAAGTTCAGTGCCACGTGGCATTTGGTCTTTTTAGCCTCTCTCAGCTCTTGGGGTCACCAGCGTCTCCTCCAAGGCTGCCTCTTCCTCTGCGTTCATGCAGCACCCAGCGCTGCAGACATGGCTGGGACAGACTTTTGTAGTATGGAGAGCACATAAAAACCCAGCTTGTATCTGATCAGTATTAAAGAAATGTAAATAAAAATGTAAATGCATTTTTCGCAGAGCAGGTCAGTGCACGGGACAGCAGGCTCTGCTAGTGGTGGTGTGGGGGAAGATGTGCTGATTCACAGCAGCCAAAGTAATCGCCCTGAATTGGTATCCTCTACTCCCATTTCTTTCCTCTGATTTAGGTGTGTTTCTCTACTGATGTGCAGCCTGGGGCATGCATGGCCTGCATGCAAAAGGCGAGGAAGGGGGCAGAGGGGAGAGATGGCCCTGAGCCTGGCAGGGCATCGCACATTGTCGTTACTGTGTGAGGAGGGGGGGTTTGCTTGCAGAGAAATGACTTTGTGCACTCATGAAGAGACTTGTGTAACATCCACTGCCATGGGGGAGAGGGATATTTTACACTCTCCTGGTGCCTTTCATCCCAGAGGAGTCTGAAGTGCTTTTAAGACTACTTTCATAGTGCTGAGAAAGGATGAGCAATAGGTTTTGCATGAAATGTTCTTCCCTGCCAAGAAGGCAGCACCAACCACTGCAGCTGCGGCACTGGGAGCTGGAGGTCTTCAAATGCACCCACTGCTGCTGGCGAGCAGGGCAACACCACGGCACAGTGTCATTTTAGGAGTCTGGAGGAAGAGCTGCCCAGGGCTGTTTTGAGTATTTCAGGAATTATTTTGAAGGAGGGTGGGTTAAAGGAGAGGAAATAGCACAGATATTTGAAGGTAAACAGCTGCTTTTTGAGCAGGGAGGCCAAGGATGGCTTTGAGGTGATAGCAGGGAACAGACTGCAGATGAATTTGCTGTGCAAAGTGCTGTCAGACATAACACTCTTCTCTCTTGGCCAGAGAGATCTTTCATATCAAGCTAAGGAGGAAGCAACACTTGGTTGGGGGAAACAACACAGCCTTGGTCTGGTGGCACCTGGCAGATTCCCTAGTCCTAGTTCCCCAGCCCAGCAAGGCTACAGAAGACCTGAAGGATACGGGCAAGATAACAAGTTTGCTCCAAGGATAAGAGGTGTGTTCTTCTGGGATGATCCAAATGCCTTTAATTTAACCCCTGCAGCCAGGAATGACAGTTTTGCTGGCATCTGCGAGTCACGGCACAGAAAGGCATCAGGCTGTGCCACCGTCCTGCCTTCCAGGTGGTCGTCTCAGGGTGGGGAGGACAGTAGAAGAGCTGGTGGAAGAGTGTGCTGGTTTTGGCTGAAACAGAGTTAATTTTCTTCATAATAGCTAGCATGGGGCTATGATTTGGATTTGTGCAGGAAACAGTGTTGATGACACAGGGATGTTTTAGCTGTTGCTGAGCAGTGCTCACACAGAGCCAAGGCCTTTTCTGCTTCTCACCCCACCCCACCAGCGAGGAGGCTGGGGGTGCACAAGACACTGGGAGGGGACAGAGCTGGGACAGCTGACGCCAACTGACCAGAGGGATTCTCCATACCATATGATGCCATGCTTAGCATATGCAGCTGGGGGAAGAAGAAGGAGGCGGGGGGGCGTTCAGAGTGATGACGTTTGTCTTCCCAAGTAGCCATTACTGCATGATGGAGCCCTGCTGTCCTGGAGATGGCTGAACACCTGCCTGCCCATGGGGAAGCAGTGAATGAATTTCTTGTTTTGCTTTGCTTGCCTGCATGGCTTTTGCTTTACCTGTTAAACTGTCTTTATCTGAACCCTCAAGTTTTCTCACTTCTACCCTTCCGAATCTCTCTCCCATCCCACTGAGAGGGGCAATGAGCAAGTGGCTGTGTGGGGCTGAGTGCCAGCTGGGGTTAAACCACAACAAAGAGGAAGGATCTGACACAGTGAGGAGGCATGAGAAGTTAGACAGGGTGGTCCCAGTATCCACGTCAGGCTGCAGAAGAGGTGTGTGTGGCCAGCTCACTCGTGTGTCCCCATGTCACCAAGGATGTCGTCCGAATGGCAGCTCTGCATGCTGTGGTGCTTTTCAGGAGCTCGGTGACCATCCACTAGTTTGTCTTGGATGGATCCTCCAGTGTGAGCCCATGTTTAGGACCACATCCATCAAGCAACGCTGGTGTACGAAGGAGCTCGGGAACTATGTTAGAGAGCAGCCGTAGGAGATGCTGGCTGGGGTGAGCCATTTCTGGTGGCCTCCCTGCTGCTTTCTGGGTTTGCCCAGTCTGATGGTGGAAGATGGCAGTGTGGCCAGCCCAGCCCAGGTGCTCCAGGCCACTCTTTTATGTGCCTTCCCTTTGCCAAGCTGGCGTGCTTGGCTTGCTTGCCAAGCCCAGGTTCAGTATGGCAAGTGTCAGCAGTGGAGACAAAGGATCACCCATGTGTGTCGGACTGTTTGCAAAGCCTGCGAGAAGACGGAAAAGGTAATTTCTTCTGGGGCAGGAGAGGAGGAAAGGGGCATAAGGAGTGATGCCACGTGGGTTTGTCGCCTGCCCTCAAGGAAAACAAAGCATCTCTGTGACAACAGGAGAGCAGCAGGGAAATAGCTGAGAGATTAAAACTGGCTCGCCCCTTAGCAACCCTCTCTTGCACCTCTCCTCTCATGTGTCTCTTCACCACCAACAGTGGGGAATAAAGGGAAAAAAAAAAAGCAGCAAGATGGGTTTTGAACGGATGCCAAGGTTGATTTAATTAGATATATTGAATTAGTTAACTTCTGAATGACATGGCTGCCGCGCTGCACAAATGACGAGCTGCAAGCGGCAATGGCAGTGTGGCACCGACCTGCCAAAACGTTCAGCAGAGCAGAAGGATTGACCTACTTCCATCAGCTCTGTGGGGCGCACAGGCAAATGCCCTTCCTTGCCGTTGCCGTGCTCCCTGGAGGGCTGTGGCTCCCTCCGTGCAGGAGAGAGCTCTCTTCTTGGGGAGCCCTGCATCACCTGTGGACTCCAGCATGAGCCCGGGGCTGGGTAAATGTCTGTGTGCCCACGGGAGGCAGCTCACTCGAAGCAAGGGCTCCTGTTTTGTGTGCTGACTGCTGGCTTCTGGCTGATGCTGATTTTCTTCTTCTCCCACCTATTGCACCCTTAAAAACATACTCCAGTATTCTCTGATAATGGGCCTAAATGCTGTTGCAGCTGATAAGGGTGATAAAATCATCCACGCACACTGCCATGGCAACCTGCAGCAATTGCTCTTCACTCTCTATGTGTGTCTGCTCTTTGACGTGAACGCAGACGTGGTTTTGGCTGAGACTTGCCTGGGAATTACCCAGATCTGGAGGATTAGGCTTTGGTTATGAGCTGTGCCATGGATGTGGAGCTGCTCGGCAGCTCCTAGCTTTGCCGGCCGCCCCTCGGAGCAGGGTGTGCTTCCCCTTGCGCCTTGCTGTGAGCCCTCGCAGTGCAGGTTGCATCTCAAAAGAGTTGTCAGCACTGGGGAGGAGGCTTCTGAAAAAGAAATGCGTAGACCCTACCAAGTCCCAGGGTCCTCCCTGCAGACAGTGACCACGGGATCCCTGTGAGGTCAGTGTGGTGCCTCCTGGCCAGGTAACCTCCCAGAGATGTTAAGCAACTGAGTTGCATCCTGATGTTCCACCTCCGGTACCATCCACGAGCCAAACTCCTCCCTTTCATCTGTCAGTCTTCTCCATCACTCATTAATGTCCATGCAGAAAAATGTCCTGTGGAATTGTCTGTCCAGCGGTGAAGAGAGAAGGTGGATTTCCTGAGCCACCAGCCTGGCAGTGGTGCTCTTGTGATAGGGAAGGTTTGCCAAGACCTTTGGAGCTAGAAGATACCAACAGAGTTGTTTGTGAAGTACACAAGCATAGAAGCGCTGCATGAAACCATGGTCTAGCTTGTGTTGAAGATCACTATGTGACTGAACGAGATGCTGATGTGGGAGGGAAGCTTAGACACACCATCAGTCTCCCCTGATTATTATCAGTGTAAACCCCAGTTTGGTAACACTGGGCCTACTGCACCAGATCCTAGTGGTGGTCACCCAGTGTGGTGGGGAACTTGCTGTTTCAGTGGGGAAGTGAGGCAAAGCTGTGTTGGAGAACTTGTTCGAGGTCATGCAGAGGAGATGACCAGAATGTTGTTTCCCACCACTGAAGCACCACCTTTTCCTCTTCCTGCCTTGAGCATGGTTTCTTTTCCTGACCCCACAGCACTCCTCAGCCAGAGCAAAGAAGGGTCACTTGAGTGGGGAGATGAAAGAAGAAATGTTTTTTCACTGAAATTATATGGGAAGAAGAAACAGAAGACAGATGGAAGGAAGCCAGTTGTATGCTTCTGCGGAGAAGACATCTCTTTGTAGCGTTGAGGCTGCTTTCAGGATTCATGATTCAGCTTTCAAGTTGGTTGCTGATAGTAAGGATGTTTTCATTTTGATTTCATCTGTTGACAAGGCAGTAAGAGCCCTGTGAGGATGCGTATCTCTCCATCAGGTATGACTAATTGTACTGGGACAGCCGTGTGTGTGATAATACTTCTGTTTTTCTCTAGAACAGCTCCATTACAGACCGCCTGGTAGCCAAGCCCCAGTGAGTGTTTTTGTGAGAGTTTTGCTGATTGTGCAGCCCAGATAACCTGTGAGTGAGCAAACGTGGAAGGCGGTGAATATTCTGCTCAAAAAACAGAAGCGGACTTGTTTCACTGCTTGTCTGAACCAAACTTTCGACCGCTTGTTGTCACTGCTTTTCAGGAAATTCATCTCGTCTGAGACACGTCATCTGGCAATTTTAGGACAGGAGCTCTGAGGAGGCCAGGGCTCATGGCTAGGCACTGGTGTCTTTGCAGCTCAGTGTTGATCTTTTCTTTCCCCATCTTCTCCTTGGAGAGCAAAAGTCAGTCCGTGCAAAGCAGATACATTTTTAAACAAGAGTCAACAGGGCAATTTCTCTTAGTCTTCCACGCAGAAAACAATCTCTCCACAAAAGCCAGCACATGGCAGAATCCGGTAAACACTTTTCTCTAGATGTTCACTGCTGTTGATCCTATTTCTGCAGGAACCCAGGAGTTTTGGTGCTGAATTGGAACTTCTTGTAGTTAAATTGGTTGCCCCCTGTTCCTCATGGTAGCAGTTGTATGTATGCATGAAAGCCACGCTTATGTCCCTGAAGAAGTGTGTCAGTACAGATGAGCCTTTCTGACCTCAGTATATCGGCTCAGTGGTCAACAGCCTTATGCAGAAAGAGCTTTGGTGTGCAACTCTTCCACTTGGCGCAGTTCAATCTTTGGATGGATTACAACAGAGTTCTCTACAAGAGGCTACACAGGTTTAAAACTGTGCTTGCCTTTGATGGAAACAATTGCTTACTGCTCAAGGAGGTTTGTAGTCATCTGAAAGCTGCACTAAAAGCACGCGAGTGGGCAGTCTATCCGATGTATGGAGGTAGCAGAGATCTTCTTGACCTTTCCTCTGCCCCTTTTCCCAAGGAGGGAAGCAGATTTTCCGGCCTGCAGCAAGGCACCCCTTCTGGTTTAGGAGTGCAAGGCTGCTTCCATCATGATGCCGGCATGGGGCCATAGTTTCTAGTTGGGTGTTAGAGGAATTAGTAGTAGTCAGAACAGTAATGCACCAGAAGGTAGTTCATCAGTGCAGACCTTCTGAGGGCTGTGACTTCTCACAGTAAACTCACCCAAAGACCATTTCAGTTTTCTTCTCTCCTTGCAATGTTGGCTTTGTTGTTTGTTGTTGGAGGACAGGAGTTACCTAAGGAGCTCTGGGTAAGGGGCAGAGCTTGGGATGTGAACTTGGCAGCTGAGGACACCAAGGAGACTGTGCCCCTGAAAGTGTGAGAAAGCTCTGGACACTGAGAGGGCACATGACATCATGGCCTGATGACCATGATCTGTCCAGGGTGAACTCGCATCAGGTGAGGCATCCCTTGCAGGGACTATTCCATGTGTCTGCAGCTCTTTTAAAATAAGGATGCCGTCCCATGGACAGGAGCGACCTCTCGGCAGTGAGGGTGGTTCCCCTCACTCCTGTTGGATGCCCTGTGGCAGGAAGAGGAGGCATTGCTGGCTGCCAGTTTCAGCTCTAAAAACGATGGCTGTGCAAAGTCTGTCCTTGTCTGGACTCCAAGGGGCTGCTGCACACAAGGCCTTCACACAGTTTCCTTAACAGGCTCCTTTTCACTTTTTCCAGGGCCTTGCACTGTGCTTCGTTTCAGAGGGATCCAGTGAATTAACATATTGTTGCTGCTGCCTGGGTAATTGCATGCCTGGGGTCTGCTCTGCTCCGACACAGTCTTCCCGGCTTCCCAGACAGAAAGCATCCTTCTCCTCTGGCAAACAAGGCTGCAAAGTATTACCCTGAGACCTTGTTCAAAGGATGAAGGAATGAGAGGGTGGAAAGAGGAGGGGGAGACTGTTTCCAAAGGCATATCTGGCTTCAAGAGCTCACCTATCAAGGAGGAGGAGGAGGTGGGGTTTTTAATCTTTATTTCTATACCAATGTACTAATTTTGACTGAAGCTGTGGTTTCTCATGCTGATTTGTGTAGACCTCGGTATGGGTGCAGTTACAGAAATTTAGGCCAGCACAAGGCTTGAAATTAGCCATCCTGGGTCACACAGGAGTTTCATCAGAAGTTGAAACTGAGTGATCTGATACCCTCTTCTGTACTGAAAATAAAACCCTGTGAATAGGTAGGTATAAAAATGCTTACTGGTCTCACTTCCAAATACAAAAAAACCCCCACATGTGGATAAACCCTTAGAGCCCTCTAAGGCCCTGTGAGAACAAACCACATCTCAAAACACGTTGGTGAGCATATCGTCAAAGCTGGACCAGCTTCCTGATGCAGATACAGGTTTGCATTTTTGAAAGATGCTGTTTAGTCAGGACTGACTTCTGGTGGGGAGCTGGCATCCCTTAGGCTTTCGTCTCCAAAAAGAACTGTAGCTATGTGCAGAGTGAGGAGTGCATCTTCATCCCCTAGCACGGCTTGGATATTGAATGGGGGCATGAATAGGGCAGGGAGCATCAAGACTCTGGGATAGAGGGGAGAAGGTTGGTTCATGGCTCTGCCACTGACCTCCTGGGTGAGCTGGGGTGAGGAGCTGAACCTCTCCTTTCCAACCTCCTCCTCTCCTCCCCACCCCGCACATGTGACAGTTGCCTTATGGTTTTTGTATGGATTCTTCAGAGAAGCCAGAGCTCGGCAGCATTGTCTGTAAGGTGTTCCTTTTCATCTTCTCAGTGTGACGTTTCCTGTCTCTTAGCCACATAAATTATTTTGACTGGAAGCAAGATGTTGCTCCAACACTGCTTACAACACAAGGGCTGGAGCCGGGCGGGGAAGGCCGTTCTGGCAGTGTAGCTTGCTCATCCCTCACCAGAACATTGCAGCTTGCAGGGCAGAGGGAAGGCTTCTTGGGGCATCTCCATCATGTAGAATAGTGGCTGCACCCTTGGGCAGCACAGAGGGCCTTTTTATAGTCAGTGCTATTCACTGGGCTTAGGAAATCCTGTTTGTTCTGTAAATACATGAGCATATAGGGGAGGGAGAAGGTGTGACTGGCCTCCAACACTGCTCTTGTGTGTGCTGCAGATGGGACATGGACAGAGGTTCCTTGGCCGCTGATGCCCAAACTGAGGTGGATGGTTGTGTGTGGGTCACTGTGGGACTGAATGCAGAAGTGGGGTTTGCCATGTCCCAAGGGGAACATCAGGTACGGTGCCTAGGGGTACCTTCTGGGTCTTCATGGTCTTGGGATGTGGTTGTTTCTCTCAAGTCTTTCACTTGGGTGATATCACAGTATCCAAGCACTGAGGGATTCCTACCCTTTCCTCTGAAGCCTCTGCACTGGTGGCAGTTAGAAGATGGCTTGTACGATGGTAGGATAATTCAGGCTGAAGGGGGCTCAGGTGGGTCAGCTGTGAGATCAGGCCAGGTTGCTCATTACTTCAGTCAGACAAGTATTGAAGACTTCTCAGGATGAGAATGCACAGCCACCTCCAGCTCCATGACTTGACTGTCATCCCATGGAAAAAGTTTTTCTTAACATCCAGTCTGAACTGCTCTTGTTTCAAATAATGCATGTTGCCTCTCATTCTTCTGCCAGACCCCACTGTAGAGAACGTGGTTCTGTGTTCTCAGTAACCTCTCCGCAGGTGCTGCGGGCTGCTGCTGTATCCCTCAAAAGCCAGCGTCTTCCCCTGGCTGAACAAGCCCAGCTCCCTCAGCCTCTTCTCTCTGGGCAAGTCCACCAGCTCCTGGTCAGCTTGGTGCTCCTCCACTCCACTCCTAGTTTGTTGATGCATTTCTTGTATAGGAGTGCCCAGAATTAGATGCAGTGTCTAAATGTGGTCTAATGAGTGCTGGGATCTCTTTGCCTCGACCTACTGGCTGTGCTCCTGCAGCTCAGGATGCTGTTGGTCTTTGCTGCAGTTTGCTTGTCCCAACAACTGCCAACCCAGCCCTTGAGCGGTGGCAGTGCTGCTCAGCTGGGTCACTGGTGCCTAGATGGTCTCTTAAATAGGACCTGTCACTGTGCTTGGAAAGCCTGAGTGTTCCTCAGAGGCCAGGACAGAAGAGGAGCATGGAGGAGCCCAGGGGTGACAAAGACCTCATCTCACCACTAGCAATGTGGGCTCCCACAGGGAGAGGGACTGAGCCCAGACAGATAAGGGGATGAACTGAGTTCTGCAGAAAGATGTGAGGAGATGTAGTGTTATAATTACCACTGTCTCACTCATCTGTAGAGCAAGTTCTTACTTGCCGCTGTGCTTCCCGTGGAGCTGTGGCTGTTGATGGCCGCTGAGCGTTGTGGTCCTGCAATGCCAGTGCAAAACGTTATTGAGCAAACCTTGTTTGCTGTGCTTGCTGCTGGGGATGAATCGCGATTCCTGGTAGCCATGTGTAGAGGAATTGTATGTATATATGGATGTATACCATATTGAAACAAAATGCTGCAGTTTCATTTTGTTCTGCCAACAGGTAGTGTGTGAGTTTGAAGCCAGCAACCTGTATTCTTTAAGATCCAAGAGCCTTGGGAAAAGAGCATTTTTTAAATCCTATACTAATTTTTAAAATGCTGTTTTTTTAGTGCAGTGTGGTAGAAATAAAAGACAAAACGGAGAAAGACCAGAAGACCCGTACAATCGTTTTAAAGTTTTTCTGCTTTTCCGTTCATGTTCTTTTCAGGAAATGAGACTGACTATATATGGGATAGGAATGAAACCACATGTCACAAGCCACTGTTGAGTTCATGAAGTGACCACATTGAAAAAGTAGTGAAAAATGTGTTCTTACTAGCGCCTTCCTAGGCTGTTGGAATCCTGACTGTGGCTTGCAATTGTAGTAGGGTGAAGATTTGCATTTTCAAGTTGGCGGTTTTCCTTTTTACTCTTCCACTTCCTACCAGCTAAATCAGTACTCTGTTAATTGTGAATCTGGAATGCAAATCAGCTCACCTGCTTGTTTTTCTTTTGTTTTCAGGTTTTCTAACTATGGAAGCTTTCCTGAGGAGCTGTAGGATGGGATGCAGAGCTGCAGGTGAGGAGGAACTGCAGTGTGCCACTGCGAGTTGCGTTAGCAAGGAAAGAGGCTTTCTGGCATGTCATGCGGTGCTGAAAGCCATTCTGCCCTTGACAGCAAAAATCCTTATCCTTGTGGTTTTTTCCAGGACAGCTGATATTTCCTGTTAGAGATGCTTTGTATGCAAATCAAGGTGATACAACAAAAAAAAAAAGCCCTGAAAGCAACCACACCAATAAAGTCATACCACCGGGGAATTCCTGCTTATCATTTTTTATCTTTTCTTTTTTTAGTTCTGTACAAGATACTTCTTTGCCTGCTCTTTATTACGGTCCTTCATGTTTGTTCTGCCAGACCTCTTGCTTATGAACTGCAGTGCTGCTTGTATTTTGTAGGGCTCCGAATCAGTCTACATGAACACAAGGCAGTAAGTGCTGGGAATTGAGGTTAATTGTCCCTGTGTTTCAGCTTTGTCCTGCGTTGCTCTGGTGCTTTTTGGTGTTCCAGCTAGACGTGAACCTCACACTACAGATTGCCATGTGCCTGCAGTGATGGTTTACCTGGGAAGGTGAGCCTAGAGACCTTCAGGAAGCTCAGGAAAGGAGAGAGGTAGAAAACAAAGAGAAGCCAGAAAAAGTTTACTTAGTAACTTAAATAGGAGCAGGACTTGACCCTCCTGAGGCACCTCAAGAGCTGTTGTGCTCAATACTGCACTAATGCACCAGCACAAGTTGGTCACCTCCTTGCTCCAGCGAAGTGAGGGAAGTTGTGGTTGCCCCATCCCTGGAGGGGTTCAAGGCCAGACTGGATGAGGCTTTGAGCAACCTGGTCTAGTGGAGGGTGTCCCTGCCCATAGCGGAGGGGTTGGAACTAGAGGATCTTTAAGGTCCTTTCCAACCCAAACCATTCTGTGATTCTGTAAAGCCAAGTGGCATCTGCCCAGCCTGGGCCCTGTAGGTATCCCTGTAAGTGCAAGGGGCTGATCAAAGCCTTGCTCACACCAGGCTCCCACCCTGCTGCCAGCAGCAGCATCGCACTGGTGCTACAACAAGTTGTGAGGGTGAGAAAAAGATTCATAGAAGCAATGCAAGAAGAGGGCATGTCAGAGCAAGAGAGCGCTGCACAACTGCATGGCCTGGAGAATATTCACGTGTGTGTCCAGAGATAGCTGCTGGAGCCCGGGTCTGGTTGAATCACACTGTGGTTGCTCTGGCCTTTGTGTGGGTACCAGTGATAGTCACTGCATGCGGTGTTTTGTTATTTGGTTTTTCTTAAATGTAAAATTAACAGTCAAATTGACGTTGGTAGGGCAGTGAGCCTGGTGCAGCTTTTATCTACCCCGAACCTGGGGACAAAGGAGGAGAGGAAAATGGCTTGACCAGTTTGGCAGCTGTGCGCATAACGGTCCTGGGGTTCAAAGCAAAGGACACAACAGTCAGATACCCAAACCTGCCTGGGCTTCAACTGATAAGTCGCATTTCAAAGCGAAAGGCAATCCTGAAGGGGCTCTGTTGAGTGGCTGAAGCCTCCAATGCTGAGTCTTCTTTAAAAGGGGATTTCATAAGGAGTAATGTGAACAGAAATGGCTCTTTTGTGGTTTTACACATTCCAGGCATGCCAAGACTGTTCCTGTCAAGGATGGGCAGTCTCTGGAGTTTTTTGGGTTCTTTTTTCTTTTTTTTTTTTTTTTTTTTGAAAATATTTGCCACAGACTAGCAGCTGAAATGTTGAAAAATAAATGAGAGTTGCAAAATCATTACAGTAGCAGTAATGGAAACTGCAAGGCTTATACTTAAACTGGCTGTGAGGTTTTGCCCCGTCGTCTATGCTGCTACGCTGTTGAAATCACTACTTTTGCCCTCTATGACTGCTTCAGGATGGAGATTTGAAAGCAGAGCTTTAACTACTGGTTACTCAGAACCTGAAAAAACAGTGCTTTGGGCTTTTTTCAGAAGCAAAATCTTTTTAGCTGAACCACTGTTAGCTATGAATCCTTTTAGTGTCAGTACAGTTACGTGGACATACAGCATCTTTACGTTATGACAACAGCGTTAATTTCTGCAAATCTGTGGGTACAGAAATGGGATACAGCTGCTCCTGGTTCAAGTGCACTTATTTTGGTTTCAAGCAGGCCACGCCAGTTTGGATTGCACCTGTGCACTTCGACACAGACAGGATTGTAATTGGTGTAAGAGTTTCCGTGCACAAAATGATGGTGCCTTAGAGAGGAGTGCCTTAACTGTGCCTTAAAACAGTCTGAAGTTTCACATGCGGTATAGCACTAGGTGGTTTGTGTAGACTCAGTCTGTTAGATGGGTGTCTGATACTGAAACCTATATGTCCTATTCTTCTAGACATATGTCCTGGTCCTGTTGCCATAGTCCTGTGTTCCGTGTATGTAGCAGGAGCCCACAGATGGCTGAGAAAGTGTCCTGGCTTAAGCAAATCCAAACAAATCCAAAATGAAGCCTCTTGCTAGCTATTATGAAGAAAGTTAACTCCGTCTCAGCTTAACCCTGGACAGAAAGCTACAGCCAGAAGTGTTACTGCCATCACCTCGCTAGCTTGGGTGCCACAAGGAGTGTGGCTATAACAGTGTAATTAAGCATGGACCTCAACCCCCCCCTGCCCCAAGACACCCTGCACAACCACTCAGCACCTTTATCAGCAGCACCGTGCTGACCACAGCTGGCTCAGCACCTCCACGAGCTGGAGCTGCACCTTTACCTGCTCTGCAGATGGGACCAATCCCTCTGCGTGGGAGCAGAAGACTGAGCCTGGCTCATCCTGGCAGAGCCTGAGCCACGGGGCCATAGATACCTGCCCTGAGAATTTGCTTTTCAGCCTGGGTTTGGCCGTAGCATGGGTGCAGGCAGAGGGTGAGGTGCAGAGGGTGAGAAAGTGTCTCTTTGAAAGTGGCAATAAAGAAGACACAGTAGGAATGAACCTTCTGGCTTGGTTTTATTTAATGCGAATATGGTTATTTAGTGATGAACAGGAGCAGGAGTGGATTTAGGATTGGGTACCCGAAGCCCCTTCCCATTCTCCAACACAGGCTGATTTTACAGAGAAATCTCAAGGCTGTCACCTGGGCTCTTGTAGGTCTGTGGGTTGAGGAGTTTTAATCACCAGGGTTGTCATCATATGCTGCAATTGCAAGATACAAGGAGGGAAGAGCTTGTGTTAATTCAGGGTTCAACGTAGGTATTTTTCACTTGAGTCTGGTCTTGTAGCCTTCTGGGCTGCTTGCCATTTTGAGGTTGTTTCCTTAAAAAAAAAAAAAAAGGACAAAAAAAGAAAAGAGTTTTCTTTACCCCATCAGTGCTTCCAACCACGGAAATTTGGAAACAAAAAGTCGGCAGGTGTGGTCAGCAGCAAGTTGTCTTTTTACTGGGCCCATCTCACAGGGGATGGTTTAGAAGTAGATTTTGCTCTGGCGACTCAAGGTCTCTGCTGTGGAAATATTTATTGCTGTGAAACTGTAGCAAGCTTTAGAAGTGGCAGAAAAAACTACTTTTGTAACCAAATAAATGTGATTTCCTTACAAGTCACACAGATCGGTGTATGTTTGGAAAATGTTTGTTTTGAACCAAAATGGCTTTTCCACTGTGTCCTCTAGAGTGGGAAAACGAGTGGACCTTGAGTGTCATTTTAATGTAGATTTCATCCATTTTAGCACAGCAGAAGGTTACTTTGAGATGCTCTGTTATCCTTCTCTTGGTGTGTCCTTGCTTGATGTTTTGTCGTTCAGAATCTCCATTTTCCCTCTTTTTGGTGGTTTGAGAGTTTTGATAGAGAGGGCAAAAACACATAAAATTTTTTGTGTCCTTGGGAAGGCTATGGCAAGTTATGCAGTGGTGAAGAGATGCTGACAACCTGTAAGAGAGCCAGATTTGACAGCCTGGGAAGTGGTTAGCGCCTCATTTGACATCCTCACATCAAAGCTGGACAGTAGGCTGGTCAAGATACTCTGTTTGAACCACAAATTACTGGGCTTCGGGCAGAAATCAGTGGATGAAATTCTGCGGTCTTTATTAGGCAGAAGGTCAGACAAAATCTTTTAGCTGGTTTTTCTTGGCTTTTAGAATTTATGACTCACATAGTCAAGGAGGTTTTCTGAGGTTCCATGAAAAGTTTGCCTTGGTAGCATGCAGATAACAGACCCCATCTGTTCTCTCATCCTTTCATCATACTGTGTTGCTTTCGAATTGTACTAGAAGGGGGATGAAATTGGGCTCGTTATTTAAATTTCAGTATGGGTGGCAAAAGCAACTCTACCTTGATTATTATGGGCCTCCCATGACCACAGGAATGGATGATGCCTAGTGCCAGCCCTGATTTAACAAACATCTGAGGACTGTCTCATCACCGCGGCATAGCCAACAACTGTCTCTTCTCTATTCCCCGTGGGAATTGTGCACCGTGGGATCCTACAGCAAGGCAAAGATGGCAGGAAAGCTTACAAGGTAGCGTTTGTGCTCTTGTTAGTGGCCATGTATTGCGTCCTGGTTTCAGCTGGGAGAGCGCTGATTTTCTTCTTAGTAGTTAGAATAGCGCTGTATTTTGGATTCAGTGTGGGATTTGGTATGAGAAGAACGTTGATAATATACTGATGTTTTTAGTTGTTGCTAAGAAATCACGGGCTTTTCAACTTGCCGTGCTTTGCTGCTGTGCAGGTGCACAAGAAGCTGAGAGGGAGTATAGACAGAGCAACAGACCCAAATTGCCTAGTGGGATATTCCATATCATACAACATCATTCCATATCATCATATAGATGAGGGTTGGCCAGGAAGCTCACTCTCTCTCTTCCAGGATTGCAGTTTCAGGATTTTCTCTTCTCTGGGTTTGCTAGCCAGGAATGGGCTCGGCACTGGTCAGTGGGTAGTGAGCAGTTGCACTGTGTATCA